>NW_026260832.1:0-247491 GCF_024613125.1 Pisolithus orientalis | reverse complement strand
CTAACCCTAACCTAACCCTAACCTAACCCTAACCTAACCCTAACCTAACCTAACCTAACCTAACCTAACCTAACCTAACCTAACCCTAACCTAACCTAACCCTAACCTAACCTAACCCTAACCTAACCCTAACCTAACCTAACCCTAACCCTAACCTAACCTAACCTAACCCTAACCTAACCCTCTTAACTTAACTTCTCTTAAATAAATAATCAAATCTTACATAATCAACCCCTATCTCTCCTACATAATCCCCTACTACACTTATCTCCCCCTAATCCTATCACAACTACATTACCTCCCTCTACTCCTAATCCTACTACCTATCCTAATCCTAATCCTACTACCTATCCTACTACCTATCCTAATCCTAATCCTACTACCTATCCTACCACCTATCCTATTCCCCCTAATCCTACTCCAACTACCTATCCTATTCCCCCTAATCCTACTCCAACTACCTATCCTACCACCTATCCTATTCCCCCTAATCCTACTCCAACTACCTATCCTACCACCTATCCTATTCCCCCTAACCCTACTCCAACTACCTATCCTATTCCCCCTAACCCTACTCCAACTACCTATCCTACCACCTATCCTACTACCTATCCTACCACCTATCCTACTACCTATCCTACCACCTATCCTACTACCCATCCCACTACCTACCCTACTACCTACCCTACTCCTACCACTTATCCTACCCTATTCCTACTACCAACTCTACCACCCAATCTTACTACACTATCACTCCTATTCCTATTCCTATTACCTACACTACCCTATTCCTAATTCTATTCCTATTACCTACACTACCTACCCTATTCCTATTCCTATTCCTATTACCTACACTACCCTATTCCTATTCCTATTCCTATTACCTACACTACCCTATTCCTATTCCTATTCCTATTCCCATCCATACCAACTACTCCACCTACCTATCACACACTACCCTACTTACAACACCTACTCTACCCTATTCCTAATCCTACTACCAACTTTTCTTTTTTCCATCTACTCCATACTCTATTCTCCTATTACCAACTACCCTACATCACTTACACTACTACTACTACTCTCCCAATCCTACACTATCCTATCATTCCTACCAACTACACAACCTACACTACTACTATCAATCACTACCAACACTACCCTACTTACCCTACTTACAACACCTCCCATTTCCCCCTACACTACCCTATTCCTACTACCAACTCTACCAACCACACAACACATTTCCAACTACACTACTCTCTTATTCTCAACTACCCTACCAATTCTACCTACACCACCACCACCACCACCACTACTACTACTCTTTTCCTCCCACATTATCACTTCCTTATTACCAACTACACTACCATTACTATCACTACTACTTACATTCTCACACACTACCCTATTCCTATTACCTACAACACCACTACTACCTCTCTTTTCTTCACTCCCTACTCTATTCCTATTCCTACTACCAACTTTTCTTTTTTCCATCTACACCACATTCTTATTTCCATTACCACCACTACTCCTATTACCAACTACCCTACTTTCTCTACCACAATTTTCTTCCCACCCTACACTACCTACACTACTTACACTACTACCTCAATTTTCTTCCCACACTACACTACCATTACCCCCACCACCACTCATTACCAACCACACTACCCTATTCCTATTACCACTACCATTACTACCACTCCTACTGCCACCACCACTACCACTACTTACACTACTACTACTACTACTACTCAAATCATCCCACACTACCCTATTCCTACCAACTACACTACCATTACTATTACTCTTAATACCACCACCACCACCACTACTACCACCAATTTCATCCCACACTACACTATTATTCCTATTACCAACTAATCTACCCTCACTACCATTATTCTCACTCGCGGGGTGTCCACGGCGTTATTTCCACATTATTTACCGGGGTTTTCACGCGGGTTATCGACGGGTTATTTACCGGGGTTTTCACGCGGGTTATCGACGGGTTATTTACCAGCGTTTTCACCTGGGTTATCTCCACATTATTTACTGGGGTTTTCATGGCCGTTATCTCTGCCTTATTTACCAGCCTTTTAATGCCCATTATCTCCAGCTTTTCTACTGCCATTTTCATCCCAGTTCACTCCCCATTACTTTTCCTACTTCTCTCACCAACTCACTAATCTCTAATCTCTACTCATCATACAAACTACTAGTCTGTCTTACCACTCCAGATAACCAACCAGTCCCTTATTTTTGCTAGTCATATTCAAGTCAGTCCCTAGTCAGTCAGTAGTTACTACTACATCCCTTCGTAGCTAGTCCACTTTTTTTGCTAATCAACTCACTACTCATCTTCAATCCAAATAACCAACCGGTCCCTTATTTTCCTAGTCCCTCATCAGTAGTCAGTGGTTCTTGCTAACTCCCCTTTTTTGCTAATTACTTGCTAGTCATCTTGTGTCCAGATAACCAACCAGTCCCTCATTTTTTGCTAGTCATATTCAAGTCAGTCGGTAGTCAGTAGGTGCATGCTCACTACTACATCCTTTCATAGTCCACTGTTCCAAATAAGCAACTGCTCACCTATTTTTTTTTGCTATTTGGTAGTCAGTGGTCATTGCTAACTCCACTTTTTTTTGCTAATTACTTGCTAGTCATCTTGTCTCCAGATAAGCAACCGGTCGCTTATTTTTTGCATTCTTAGTGGCTGTGCTGCTTCCCTTCACCAACTTTCTGGTCCCTGTGTATTTATTTCCTTATATGGTGGTTGCATGCAGTGGCTGTGTAGGTTTCATTCAGTGGCTGTGAGGTTTCATTCACTCACTAAGAGGTTGCATGCAGTGGCTGTGTAGGTTTCATTCAGTGGCTGTGTAGGTTTCATTCAGTGGCTGTGAGGTTTCATTCAGTGGCTGTGTAGGTTTCATTCAGTGGCTGTGAGGTTTCATTCAGTGGCTGTGTAGGTTTCATTCAGTGGCTGTGTAGGTTTCATTCAGTGGCTGTGAGGTTTCATTCAGTGGCTGTGTAGGTTTCATTCAGTGGCTGTGAGGTTTCATTCAGTGGCTGTGTAGGTTTCATTCACTCACTAAGAGGTTGCATGCAGTGGCTGTGTAGGTTTCATTCACTCACTAAGAGGTTGCATGCAGTGGCTGTGTAGGTTTCATTCACTCACTAAGAGGTTTCATTCAGTGGCTATGTAGGTTTCATTCAGTGGCTGTGTAGGTTTCATTCAGTGGCTGTGAGGTTTCATTCAGTGGCTGTGAGGTTGCATGCAGTGGCTGTGTAGGTTTCATTCACTCACTAAGAGGTTGCATGCAGTGGCTGTGAGGTTTCATTCAGTGGCTGTGTAGGTTTCATTCACTCACTAAGAGGTTGCATGCAGTGGCTGTGAGGTTTCATTCAGTGGCTGTGTAGGTTTCATTCAGTGGCTGTGTAGGTTTCATTCAGTGGCTGTGAGGTTTCATTCAGTGGCTGTGCAGGTTTCATGCAGGAAACCTTCCATATAAGGCAGGTTTCATGCGGACCCTGGGGCAGGGTCCGGAAAGTAGAATATTAGGGGGCTGGATGGGTAGATGGAGAAATCATTGAAATGTTGTGGTCCATCCTTAATGGGGCATCCACATCTGCATGTGGGATGACCTCACCACACTGCCAAGAACTGCTGGATTTCTAGATGAATGATTCCAACTTCATGAAGATGATTTGGATTGGTTAGTCTGAGGACCCCTGCATCCAAGATTAAGCAGATAGCCTATCACAGAAGCTCAAAGCAGCTTGAGCAGCAGTGCCATTGGTGAGGCAGGCATACATCAAGCTAGATGAAGCTTTGTCTGCAGAGCAGCAAAACAACTGGTGAATGCAAGAGATTCATATGCTGTGTGATCACATCAACAACCCATTTGTCATGGACATCTTTGAAGTTCAATTAAGGGCAGGTATGGCATCTGCCTTTTTGGATAAATGCAAAATACTTACAGTACATATCACAAGAAGCACCAACAGTGCATGCCATCAAACTAGCATTATTGGAGGAACCCAGACCCAGCAGAAGCCTACATGGAGCAGCTAGTTGGCTAGTGCACAGTTTATGCTTAGAAGAGGCCATAACCTCATTTCACATGGACAGAAAGGATGTCAGGGAATGGGCATCAGAATTGAAAAAATTGGCTATGGCATGCTGTGCTGATTGCATTGCATCTGAACAATTGGGTTTTATCATGGATGCCATGATTTACTTGAAGCTGTACCTTGAAGTGGGCTCTGACACTTCTGCCAGCAAATCCATACAGCAGACTGCATTTCTTGACAAAAATTCAGAGCAGGATTATGCTTTGGATGATGGTTGGCTGGATGATGTGGGGGATGAGTTGCCTGCTTCAGATGGACCTGGCAGGACTGCAGGACAAATTGCTGCTTCCATCCACTCTTGGCATTGATGCATGTCAAGCTTGAGGGCTTCAAAATCTTGCAGAAATGGAGCTGAAGCTTCACACGAGTCAAGCTAATGATGCACTACATGGCCTCCATCTTACATTGGCAGACAAGGCAGCTGTCTTTTGGGGGGTGGTGCACCCAGCTAAGAGCTATTCTACACAAACTCAGGCCTGGGATATGATCTGCACTATCAATGTCTCAGTAAAGAAACAGGCCACAATTTATAATCAATGCAGAGATGCCATGGTTGCATTTGGTGTGGGTGCAGATATCTTAGGATGTTATCAAGAGCTTCATAAAGAAGACCTGGCTGTGCAGACAGCAGCCTTCTCCCAAAATGCACAGGAGCACTGTGGAACCCATCTTCCATGGTTTTGGTCAATCAATGTCCCATGGGACACAGAATCAAAGAGTTGAATGTCTGAATGTATGTCAACCTTACCATTCAACAGTGCTTCAAGGTTGATGAATTTGCTTCAATTACTTTATCACATTCATTGGCTGCAAGCAAAATCTGTCAAAGATCATTAGGAAGAAGAAGAAGAGTTCATAAAATCAGAATTTCAATGTGCTATAAGTTTCTTCAGATTTTGAGCAAAAGAATGGCATACAATACAGATGGGAAACAGCACTATTGGAGCTCCTGGGGTGCAGTGTTATGCAGTGAGGCAGAGGATGATGTATTTGAGGGTGGCAGAGCATGCCAAATGCAAATGGGAGGCCATGAATGCAACTGATATTCAGTTTTTCCTGGAGAAAGATTTGTAGTTAAATGTTAGCTTAATGTGAATCTGCAGTTTCTGTTCCCTGCCCTTGCATTCCACCCTGTAGCTGATGGGTGGGTCAGAAGATACATCACAGGAGATGTCCAGTGGCAAGCTAGCCATTCAATCACCTTCAGCATGTTTTATTTCCATTGTGGATATGTCTGGTCTGACATGGGTATGTATATCATTTGTCTTGAAAGGTTCATGCATCTGTGGGCTGAGATGAATGGCAACACACCATTGTTGGGAAACAGAATATTTATTGCTCACTGCAGAGGGTGAACTTGGGCACTAGTGACTGGCTGAATGCCCTTGGTTGCATTTCTGTCTGCTGAGGAATATTTATCTGCTCATTTGCCAAACTTCTGCCTATCCAAATACATTGGCTCCTGCAATAGCAGAATGCAACATTTTCCCTGAATTGAACCTTGCAAATCTCACACTCCATTTGTTTGCACATGTCCCACCTATGGGCATACCTTGGATCCTATGTTAGTGCAATGAGAATATTGCTTTGCATTTGCATCTGATGACCAATTGCTGTCAGCCTTGCATCTTGCACAGTCCACTCATTTTGAAGGGTTCTGTCTATCAGGATCCATCAAATGCCATGTTAGCAGGTCAAGACAGTCCATATCAACCTTGCATATTGTGCAGGCTGCTCATTTGCAAGGGTTCCATCTATCAGGAGTCAACACCTCATCTACTTCAATCACCTCATCATCTGAGCTCAACCTGTTGTAGTACATCAATAGCTCACTCTTCACAGGCTTCACTGACACTGCAGTTTTGGCAATGATGGGTGGTTGGGATGGGGGTGGTGGGGTGATGGACAGGGTATGTATGTTGTCAATCACTTCACCAGATACCTATTCCACTGAGTCAATGCACAGGATATTATGCCAATGATTATGGATGCAACCTACCCCAGTACTGGCATTGCTTCCCTTACTGATGCTTTCCTGTGTGTAGTTCCTGAACTCTGCCAATTTGCTGTCTTCACCCAGGTACAAAACAGGCACAACCCTACTGCTGACACTTGCAGGTGTGGGCAGTGGTTGAGTGGCACTTGAATGAGTAGACCTTGTGCTCCCTTTGAGCCCAAGGGACATCACATTCAAAAGTGAAGAAGCATGGGAATGTGATGCACTGGAAGCACTGACTCTTGGAGAGTGGATGGCCTTGCTGCTCAAAGGTTTCTCTGCCCAGTCCTTTACCTTTCCAATTCCTGCAACATCACCATTTGCAGAGCTAGATTGTACATCAAGGAAGTCCCAGTAGAAGAGGACAGTTTTGGTGAGTAAAAGCATGTGGAGTATAGTGATGGGAAAGGACTAACTCTGGTGTGCTGTTCCCAGGATGTTGATGTGAAGAAGTCCTTCATGCTGCCTCAACAAGGTCACATGTTCCTATTTTCTGTGCACACCACTTCCTTGCTGTGACAGCTTCATCAGCAACTTCTGTGCTGTTTCCAAGGCTCTCTTCCTGAGTTGGACCATCACCAAACATCTCTTCCACATCTTCCACACCATTGGCAACATCTTGCCCAACAGCAGCTGAAAAATGGATTTGGTAAGTTTTATTAGCCAAAATAACTTTATAAGTGCTTACAACAAGTTGCCCTAGTGATAGAGGTGCCCTGTGAGTCCTGGGCTGTTGACAGGATGTCAGTAAATTCCTTTCTGCCTCAGTTCCTTCATTGATGACTTCAGTGACCTGTTTTATGGCACTGCAACTTGCTCTTCATACTTCTCTTGTTCCATGCAAGTGTCATCTTGACATTTTTGCTCCAAGGTATGCTTCTTTCATGTCATGTCCAGGATAATTTGGCCTGGGTGCTGATTGGCATTCGTGGCACAGGTGACTGGACATGACATCTGATGAGGACATGCTTGTGCACCTTGAGTAGGAATGAGGGGATGAGGGAATGTTTAGGTTCTGTGTGCCTTCAAGTTCTATTAACCCACAACTGAGTCTTTCCCACCCACTGTCAGCATCCTTAGCTAATAGTGTTAGATTTGGCAAGTCGCTCGTAGCCTTCATTCACTAATTGATGCTACTTTTCCTTACCGTGGGAAGCACTTCCCATTTACGGATCTACAAGACCACTGTACTTAGTTGTTTCAAGCGCTGACAATACAGCATGGTAATTTTTGGTTTATTGTCTCCAAATGTTTCATATGTATAATTAATGGTACAAGCACTTGCGCTATGACCATGCTTGTAGTTTCAATACCAGGTTCAACACCCATGTCTCACCCTTTTGTTTCATATAGCGTATTTAACTCATTACTGTAGTAACACCACCTCAGATGTTTGCCGCTCACGCACTCGACTGAGGTGGGTATAGTGTCTTGTTCCCATGTTTGTGTACTTTGCACTCACGTTGTTACCTTAGATCTTGCTATAGGTAATGCGAATATAGACGTTTGCCACTTGTGCACTCGACTGAGATCTTGCTATAGATTTCTGTGAGGTTATGAGCCCCAAGCTCTAATAGCGTATATGATGTCTCACCATTGTTTTCAATATTCTCACTGCCAACCGACCCTTGTCCCCCCCCCACAAATGACTACTGCCATCCCTGTCACCACCAACATGCTCCCGGTGTCACACACCAAAGGTGTTTGGTGAGGTGGACATGGATGTAGCTGATGAATGGAGGTGAAGACCATAGCCCTCATGCGAAGAAGGACAGCCAGCAATGTTGGCAGTCATCCCTCACACAAGAACAGGTTGTCAATGCCAAAGAAAAAGGAGGAGGCAAGTTAAGTGCCAATAAAGTTCTTAAGCGCCTGTGTACAGCATTCTGGTTTTTGACGTATCTCCACCAATTCTGCAGACACTGAAACCATTCCCACACTCACTTGTAGTGCTCAGCCACGCGATCCTACCATCCAAGATTGGAGAGGATTTGTGCACTCCACACGTTTCTACAGCACTCCCTCCAAAAGATGCTCATTTCGCTAGTTCTTCTGATATGGCTGCCTCCACATCAGTCATTTCGCTTGTCCCCTTTGCTAGGGACCATGGCTACATATATCTACCAGGAGTTCCTACCAGCTTCCGTCCTGAAGCGTCCTGGTACATCCCACTCTCATCTGCCCCCTCTCAGCCCATCCAGCTTGGACAGCATGTTCTTTTTGTCAGTATGACCTCCAGGAGGACATTCTTTGGTCGCCTCAGGTCTGTCTTTTGCTTGGAAAGGTCTTATGTGGTCGTTTCAGTCTCTCCAGTCCAAGAAGCATATGGATCCTTCCTCCCTGCCCCCTGCAACGTCTTTATACCAGTCTCATCCGTCATTCTTCCAAAATTGCGACAGCTACAGTATAATCTGCTGTTCTCCACTCTCCCTGATCGCATCCATGATGAGTATGATGCACATCTTGCCTCCTTGTTGCAAGATACAGCAGAAGACGCTCCCCCTTCATCCTCTCTTCCAACAGAGCCTCATTCATGAAGTTTTTATTTGCTTCACTGAGAGGATGGTTTGGGGGGGAAAGTTGCAATCCCCTATGCTCCTGTCACCCCACAGACCCCCAAAGCTTGACCCCTGTTGACATCTGACTCACCCTGTCCGCTTTTGGATGTACTATATCAGCATCAGATCAGCACTGCCTCTCTGTCATCCCACCTTGGCCTAGAAGTGATCTCTTCAAGATGTGACATGCACAGCCTCCCCCTAATGTGATTCCAGTGCGCTTTCTTGGTTCCTGACATTGCTTGACTCATACTTTGACATTCTGACTGTCTTTGACTCACCTATTGCCAATACTTACCAATCTTTTGACTTTGCTTACTGATTCTTCGCTTTTTGGCTTACTTATCCTTACCAATGCTTACCAATGCTTTCCAAGACGATTACCCATCGCTTACATTCCTTACTCATCAGTTACCAATCACTTACCAAGTGTTTGCACCTTGTTTTCCATAGGCAATGCCCCTGTACTGTATATAAGTCACTGTACTTAGGTAGCAAAAAAGAAGACATCAGAGAGAGCCCCTCTTACTCGCAATTTATCATCTCTCAGTAAATCATTCATCAGCTTCGATAGTTGAGACTTTATTAAGGGTCTAGCTATCATCTACTTCGCTTATCATCATCTATCCTCCATATACTTCACTCCAAGCCCTCCCTGAGCTCAGTACAGCTTAGGACATCGAATTAAGTCACCATCCATCCTTCTGTAGGCTGACAGCAGTCTACCCTATCGCTTTCTATCACATTCTTGCTCCCTCTTCGTCAGGAGCACCCCCAACCCTCAGCACTCATCTTTGAGTGTTGTAGCTCACAAAAAAACCCTCCCAAAGAACAGGTTCTACCATCTAGGTACCGCATAGGCACACCACCACTCGCTTTCATTGTCTTTTGTGTTGGTTTTGGTTGGTTTTCACCACTGAACCACACTTTGACTCACACCGGGCAATGTCCCGAAACTTGACATCAAAGGTGTGAACTGGGCAATCTTTTCCCTTCGCTTCCAGACTGCCGTCGAAGCTAAGGAATTGTGGTCCCATTTCGATGGCACCTCTCCTTGCCCTGTCGGCATGACCTCCACTGATCAGGATGGATTTGTAACCGTAGTCCCTCCCGACACTGACGAACTCACTAAGTGGCAAAAAAGCGAAAATATGGCGAAACACTTACTTACCCAATGGATCCCTGATTCCACTGCACTCCAGGTGCATAGCCTTAACAGCATCACAGCTATGTGGAATGAAATCGTTTGTGAATACACAGAGAAGGGTGCTTATGCACAGACCGACCTTCACATGAAGTTTCTAAACTTGCAGTGCCCTGTTGACAGTGACATCTGCCAGTTCTTGGACAATCTGCGTACAAAGAGAGACGAGTTAGCTGCCATCGGCATACAGATCAAAGAAAAGGATTACTGCTTGACCATCATCCAATCGCTGCCTAAGTACCTCGCCAGCTTCACGTCTGGACAGCTAGCAACCGCACGCCTGTACAGCCTGACACAAACTATTGACCCCGACGTTCTCATCTCCTTGATCATCGAAGAGTCTGAGCACAGAAGTCACAAAGAGACTTGGCACATGCGATCCAAAGCCAAGAATTGCGATGGCAATGAAGCCATGTCATTGACCCCTGGGAATTCTTTCGGAAGGGGGAGAGGAAATGGAAGAAATGATAGTCGAGGGGGTAGCTCCAGAGGGCACGCTCGCCAGCGAGGCCCCTGCTGGAACTGTGGGTCGAGGGAACACTACAAATCTCAATGTCCTGATCCTGACAAAACAAAGAAAGAAAGCTTACCTGCTGCCACCAAGGGATCTGTGCATGCTGTAACACTCGATTCTGATGAAGAGGGTGCCTTCTCGGTGCACACCCTGGATGAACTCGATGATGAGGGTGCACTCCCTGACTTGCTGAGTGTATTGTCAGACGATGATGACGTTGATCGACACTGCTTCATCACCACCAACAAAGACTGGTTCAGCGAGATGGGGGATGTGGATGATGAGCACTCACCCCATGGTGACGCTTCAAATCACGTTGAGCCCACTAACACCTCCCCAGAGTTCGCGAACCTCGTAAATGACAGCCCCATCAGTGTGAGTCAAAGTGAGGTTTAGTGGTGAAAACCAACCAAAACCAACACAAAAGACAATGAAAGCGAGTGGTGGTGTGCCTATGCGGTACCTAGATGGTAGAACCTGTTCTTTGGGAGGGTTTTTTTGTGAGCTACAACACTCAAAGATGAGTGCTGAGGGTTGGGGGTGCTCCTGACGAAGAGGGAGCAAGAATGTGATAGAAAGCGATAGGGTAGACTGCTGTCAGCCTACAGAAGGATGGATGGTGACTTAATTCGATGTCCTAAGCTGTACTGAGCTCAGGGAGGGCTTGGAGTGAAGTATATGGAGGATAGATGATGATAAGCGAAGTAGATGATAGCTAGACCCTTAATAAAGTCTCAACTATCGAAGCTGATGAATGATTTACTGAGAGATGATAAATTGCGAGTAAGAGGGGCTCTCTCTGATGTCTTCTTTTTTGCTACCTAAGTACAGTGACTTATATACAGTACAGGGGCATTGCCTATGGAAAACAAGGTGCAAACACTTGGTAAGTGATTGGTAACTGATGAGTAAGGAATGTAAGCGATGGGTAATCGTCTTGGAAAGCATTGGTAAGCATTGGTAAGGATAAGTAAGCCAAAAAGCGAAGAATCAGTAAGCAAAGTCAAAAGATTGGTAAGTATTGGCAATAGGTGAGTCAAAGACAGTCAGAATGTCAAAGTATGAGTCAAGCAATGTCAGGAACCAAGAAAGCGCACTGGAATCACATTAGGGGGAGGCTGTGCATGTCACATCTTGAAGAGATCACTTCTAGGCCAAGGTGGGATGACAGAGAGGCAGTGCTGATCTGATGCTGATATAGTACATCCAAAAGCGGACAGGGTGAGTCAGATGTCAACAGGGGTCAAGCTTTGGGGGTCTGTGGGGTGACAGGAGCATAGGGGATTGCAACTTTCCCCCCCAAACCATCCTCTCAGTGAAGCAAATAAAAACTTCATGAATGAGGCTCTGTTGGAAGAGAGGATGAAGGGGGAGCGTCTTCTGCTGTATCTTGCAACAAGGAGGCAAGATGTGCATCATACTCATCATGGATGCGATCAGGGAGAGTGGAGAACAGCAGATTATACTGTAGCTGTCGCAATTTTGGAAGAATGACGGATGAGACTGGTATAAAGACGTTGCAGGGGGCAGGGAGGAAGGATCCATATGCTTCTTGGACTGGAGAGACTGAAACGACCACATAAGACCTTTCCAAGCAAAAGACAGACCTGAGGCGACCAAAGAATGTCCTCCTGGAGGTCATACTGACAAAAAGAACATGCTGTCCAAGCTGGATGGGCTGAGAGGGGGCAGATGAGAGTGGGATGTACCAGGACGCTTCAGGACGGAAGCTGGTAGGAACTCCTGGTAGATATATGTAGCCATGGTCCCTAGCAAAGGGGACAAGCGAAATGACTGATGTGGAGGCAGCCATATCAGAAGAACTAGCGAAATGAGCATCTTTTGGAGGGAGTGCTGTAGAAACGTGTGGAGTGCACAAATCCTTTCCAATCTTGGAAGGTAGGATCGCGTGGCTGAGCACTACAAGTGAGTGTGGGAATGGTTTCGGTGTCTGCAGAATTGGTGGAGATACGTCAAAAACCAGAATGCTGTACACAGGCGCTTAAGAACTTTATTGGCACTTAACTTGCCTCCTCCTTTTTCTTTGCTATTGATAACCTGTTCTCATGTGAGGGATGACTGCCGACATTGCTGGCTGTCCTTCTTCGCATGAGGGCTATGGTCTTCACCTCCATTCATCAGCTATATCCATGTCCACCTCACCAAACACCTTTGGTGTGTGACATTGGTATGCCTGTCGTTGAACTCTACGATTCCGGATCCACTCGACACATCTCCCCTTACAAGGAGAAGTTCGAGACATTGGTGACGATACCACCCAAGTCATTCTCGGCTGCCAACAAACAACTCTTTGACACTATGGCTATGGGGGAGTTAGTCATAGAGGTGCCAAATGGGTACGATGTAACTAAACTGCGACTCACCAAAGTACTATACTCACCTGAGGTCAGATACACCGTCATGTCCGTCGGCTGCCTTGACCAGCTAGGCTACTCCATCACCTTTGCTGAAGGTACCTGTACCATCAGGAACCCTGCCAATGATGTTGTTGGTCGCATCCCTAAGTCTAAAGCCGGGCTCTATCGCATCGTCCACAATGATGATCATGACAGTGCAAACACAGCAGCTGAATCAATAACTGTGATGGAACTTCACTGTAGGATGGGACACATTTCTCCATCCATTGCTCATTGCCTAGCTGAAAAGGGACTTGTATCAGGTTTGAAGTTCAACTTGTCGAAAGACAAGCTGACCTTCTGTGAAGCCTGTGTATACATGAAGGCAACCAGGAAGCCTGTCACGAAGGAACGCATTGGAGAATGAGCTTGTGAGTTTGCTGAAGAAGTACATAGTGACATCTGGGGACCCACACCTGTAGAAACTCTCGGTGGACGGTGTTACTACATTTCCTTCACCAACGATAAGATGTGACTCACCTATATTCATCTCCTTCACCAGAAGAGTGAAGCCTTCACAGCCTACAAAGATTTCGAGGCCTGGTGTCGCACCCAGCATAACGCTTGCATGAAGACCCTCCATTCTGATTGAGGCAGTGAGTACCTCAGAAAAGAATTTGTGATGTACCTCAAGGCGGCTGGAATGAAACAGAAGCTCACCATACATGATACCCCACAGCACAATGGAGTCGCTGAGTGTCTCAATCGCACCTTGCTTGAAAATGTCCGTGCCATGCTGCACGAGAGCGGCTTGCCTCGCGCTCTATGGGGTGAAGCAGTGCGCCACACCATCTGGTTAAAGAACAGGACTCCCACCAGAGTGCTTGACGGTGGGACACCCCTCGAAGCCACGACCGGGAAGAAACCAGACCTCAGTCAAGCCCGTGCATGGGGCTTGAGCATCTGGGTATGAATCGAGGGTAGAACCAAACTTGGAGGGTGTGTTGCAGAGGGCCGATGGGTTGGGATCGATGATAACAGCCCCAATGGCTGTCGCGTGTACTGGCCTGAAAAGAAGTCAGTTACTGTTGAAAGGAATGTATATTGGAATCCCTCCTCAGCTGAGTCATTACCTCGCGAGGGGGAGGAAGAAGACAGCTACTTACCGAATGCGATGCTAACACCTCCAGCTCCTGTCCCAAAGACAAAAGAAATTCCAATGCCTCCACACATCACCCCAGCTCATCCCATGCCCCCATCACCTCCAGCTGAACCACCTGTCACGAAATGAATTCAAAAGCCTAGCCAACAACTTGCTGATATCCTCGCCGGTAAAGGCAATACAAACAGTCACAGTATACCTAATATACCAAAAGGAGTCCAGCTCCCCACTACAGTCGAAGATGAAGCCGACCCCACCAGACTTGAGGGGGAGGACAGAGCCACAGCTTTGCTTGCATCCATCGTAGACGATCCTGACGACGCCCTTTGCAATATCGACCTCGCTATGGCCATGAACGAAGTCACCACTGAGTCTGAAGCCCTTGAGCCTACCTCACTGGCTGAGGCTCATCATCGGCCGGATTGGCCGCAGTGGGAGGCTGGGATAAGAGAAGAGTTAGCAACGTTACATGCAGCAGGTACTTGGGAACTCGTTGACACACCTCATGGTGCCAACATAGTCAGATCCAAATGGGTGTTCCATGTGAAGAAAGACGCTGCTGGAAATGTGGTACAGTACAAAGCCCGACTCGTCACTCAAGGCTTCTCTCAAGTCGAAGGTGTCGATTATTTCGATACCTTCGCCCCAGTCACAATGCTTGCATCCATTCAAACCGTCCTTGCCATGGCAGTGTAATCAAACCTGGAACTCCATCAGATCGATATCAAAGGCACATACCTGAACGGTACACTTACCAATGATGAAGTAATCCACATGCGACAGCCCCCAGGCTTCCAATCCACTGATCACCCCAATAAAGTCTGTCACCTCTGAAAGACATTGTATGGTTTGAAGCAGAGTGGCCATCGCTGGTACCAAAGATTAGTGGAGATCCTCATCGATGAGCTGGGCCTTACCCAGTGCTCGGTCGACCAGGCCATCTATTTCAGACGACGCACCACTGGTGAGCTTGTCATCGTTGTCATCCATGTCGATGATTGCACCATCGCCACAATGTCCCTAAACGAGATAGAGGAGCTTAAGTGCAATGTCAGAAAATACATTGAGATTACCAACCTTGGGGAACTTCACTGGCTGCTTGGCATTGAAGTAACCAGAAATAGAGACGAATGTACCATCTCCCTGTGCCAATGCCCCTACATCAAGTCCATCATATGACACTTCAGCTTTGATGAGCTCAAGCCCATGTTGAACCTGATGGAACCCAGTACCAAACTGCATTCTGGGCAGTCGCTGTCAACTGGTGCTGAATTCGCTATGATGCGCCATGTACCCTATCATGAAGCCATAGGATTGCTCATGTATGCCTCCCTTGCCACTCGTCCCAACATCTCATATGCCGTAATGACTGTCTCACGTTTCTTGGGCAACCTTGGAGTTGCTCATTGGGAAGCTGTAAAGAGAATTTATCAGTACCTTCTCGGGACAAAAGGCTTACAACTCATGTATGGGGGATCACCAAGTGCATTGACTGGGTATGCAGATGCAGATGGCAGCATGGCAGAAGACCGCAGAGTGGTCTCAGGGTATGCTTTTCTAATAGATGGCAGAGCAGTGTCATGGTCTTCTAAAAGACAGGAAATCGTCTCACTCTCAACAACTGAGAGCGAGTACATGGCAGCCACACACATGGCCAAGGAGGCCTTGTGGCTTCAGTCGCTCATCGGAGAGCTTTTTCAGCCATTCATCGAGCTGACCATGTTGTTTTCTGATAATCAATCAGCCATCGCGCTCACTAAAGACCATCAGTATCACGCACGCACCAAACACATCAATATCCATTTTCACTTCATTTGCTGGGTCGTAGAGAATGGCAAAATTCGCCTCATATATTGCCCGACTGCAGACATGATCGCTGATATGCTAATGAAGGTGCTACCGTCTCCGAAGGTGAAACATTTCGCAGTTGAACTCAGCCTATGCCCGACTTGAGGGGGAGTGTTAGATTTGGCAAGTCGCTTGTAGCCTTCATTCACTAATTGATGCTACTTTTCCTTACCATGGGAAACACTTCCCATTTATGGGTCTACAAGACCACTGTACTTAGTTGTTTCGAGTGCTGACAATACAGCATGGTAATTTTTGGTTTATTGTCTCCAAATGTTTCATATGTATACTTAATGGTACAAGCACTCGCACTATGACCGTGCTTGTAGTTTCAATACCGGGTTCAACACCCGTGTCTCACCCTTTTGTTTCATATAGTGTATTTAACTCATTACTGTAGTAACACCACCTCAGACATTTGCCGCTTGCGCACTCGACTGAGGTGGGTATAGTGTCTTGTTCCCATGTTCATGTACTTCGCGCTCACGTTGATTACCTTAGATCTTGCTATAGGTAATGCAAATATAGACATTTGCCACTCTGCACACTTGACTGAGATCTTGCTATAGATTTCTGTGAAATAGTTCCTCTAACTTGTGCTGAAATGTTAAGTAACATTTTTATACTCAGTGCCACTGGTGCCACTGGTGACTGGAATGTGTTCTGCACAGCAAGCATATACTGCTCATCGGATTCCCTGCAAGTTTTCAAGCTGCCACTGCTGGCTCATGTCACCCACTGGTCTCAGGACACACCTACATGCAGCCCATAACTTCAATATTGATGCACCCAATGCTCATGAAGATGCTCAACCATGCCCTCCCCCCAATGTTGTGCAGGAATACCACAACAAACTGACAGGTATGTTGGCTCATTTCTATTTACATCCATCTTAAATTTTGTTGCACAGGAAGGATTTGTGATGAGAATGGTCTGGACATCCCTCAAGATGCTCTGCCTCCCCTCCACACTCCCCAAAGTCCAGACAACTGGACACCATATTGGAACTGCCTGGAGTTTGAGACTGCTCAACTCCTCTTTTCTCAAGCACAATTGTCAGCAGGTAAAATTGACCAGTTACTTCACTTATGGGGATCATCTCTCACACCTCATCAAGATACCCCACCATTTGCTGACCACACCAACCTTTATAAAACCATTGATGCGACCCCAACAGGTGACACACCTTGGGAGAGCTTCAGGCTCAAGTACAGTGGCAACAAACCATCAGAAGATGTTCCTTCCTGGGTGAATAAGTCATACAATGTCTGGTTCCAGGACCCCCAAGTTGGCATCAAGAATATTCTTTCCAATACTAACTTTAATGCAGAAATTGACTATGCTCCATATCATGAATTTTCAGTGGACAGTCACTCACAAAGGTATAAGGATTTCATGTCCAGCAAGTGGGCTTGGGAACAGGTAGTGCATACCTTAGTGACACTACTGGTGGCTTTCATTACTAACCATTCTTCCAGGATGAAATTGTGAAAGAGCCCCAAGCATATGGTGCAACATTCATCCTGATTATCCTGGGCAGCGACAAAACAACCATATCAGTTGCTACAGGCCAGAATGACTACTGGCCTGTCTACCTTTCCATCAGCAATGTTCATAACCATGTTCAGCATGCACATCACAATGCTGTCATCCTATTAGCTTTCTTACCTATTCCAAAAAGTTGTTACACTATTTACTTCTCTCCCTTGCACACTGATCTGAGATTTGAATGCAGCCAGCAAAAAACACTCAGATGATATCCTCTTCTGCAAGTGCAAGAAACAAACTTTTCATGTGGTGCTTGCATGAATTCTTTGACTGCTCAAGACTGGTATGATGACCCCAGAGGTTCTCTGCTGCCCAGATTGCCACTTTCATCACATCATTTATGGCCTTGGGCCTTATACATATTGCCAACTATCCAGAACAGGTTTTACTTGCTGGCATTGTGCAGAATTGGTGTGGCTGGTGAGTAGACACAATTCAAGGCATTTTGGATGGGGCTGATGATCCATTCTAGATGTATGGCAACCCCAGATAACTTGGATGGAGGTGGTGTGCCCCATTCCAACTTACTTGCTGATGTGCTGAAGCATGCATTCTCACTTGTTGAATTGTGGGATGAACAGGGGATGGATGTGGAGATCAAGGTACAAAGTTTGGATTTTAGATGTGATTTGGACTCATTGCAATTGCAGCCATTTACTGACAAGTTCCCTCCAGCCACCATCTACTTGTTATTAGCACCTGACATCCTACATCAACTGATCAAAGGGACATTTAAGGATCATTTGGTTGAGTGGGTGACCAAGTACCTTGAGCAAACTCATGGAAATGCTGGAGCAAAGGAAATTCTAGCTGATATCCATCAGCAGTAAGACATTTTACTCTGAGTTGATGTTGTTACTAACCCAATATGTGAATAATAGCATTGCAGTTGTTCCATCCTTTTCAGGTCTGTGATGTTTCCCTGAGGGACAGGGATTTTCACAATGGACAGGAAATGACTCAAAAGCACTAATGAACATTCATTTCTTGTCCAACATGCTGGATTCCTTTCATTGCATTGACATTCATGAAGGTCTGCCTCCCTGCCATTGAAGGCCATGTCCCAGATGATATTGTTTGTACCTTTCAGGCATTTTTGGAATTCTGCTACCTTGTTTGGAGGGATGCAATCACTGATGAAACATTGGTGGAGATTCAGGATGCTCTCACTTGATTCCATTGTTATCATGAAATCTTTTGCTCTACTGGTGTCTGCCCAGATGGATTCTCTCTTCCCCATCAACACTTGCTTGTCCACTATGTAGCACTCATCAGATCATTTGGTGCACCAAATGGCCTCTGTACATTGATCACAGAATCAAAACATATCAAGGCAGTGAAAGAGCCATGGAGACATTCCAACAAGTATAAGGCACTTGGTCAAATGCTGCTAACAAATCAGCATTTAGACAAACTCACAGCAGCAGCTGTTGACTTCAAAAAGTGTGGAACACTGAAGGGTTCAATTGCATTAAGCCATTCCCACTATCTACATATGTTTGTTTCTCACTGCTTCACAGCCATTGGACTAATTCAAAGCTAGGTGATCTTCACATTGATTCTGCTCCCATACTTGGAGAAATGGATCCAGAACACAACCAGTTTGATGATGTCAATGATCCTGGCATCACAGATGAAAGGTTGGAAACTGTTCACTCCATTGTCAAACTAGCACAAGTGCCAGGTATCTCATCAATCTTTGGTGTCTTATTACATGTCTTAATCTCACTAATGGTAACAGCTAGAAACCATGCCACCAAAGTCCTCTCACTTGCAAACGAGCTCAGAGTTCCAGCATTTCCCAACCTCCTTCAGGAGTTTTTGTCTCACCAACTCAACACACCAGATGCTGAGCTTCAGTGCTTGGCAACTCCCACAGGTCATATCAAGGTTTTCCACTCTGCCAGTGTGACATTTGTCTTGCCAAGTGATCCTTGCAGGATCAGGAGCACATGCTGTGAACAGATTCAAGCAACACCATCCTGGTATGGTGGTCCTGAATGTTATGACACTGTGTTTGTGAACATGGATGACACACATGATGGGATGGAGGGCATGAACATAGCCCAGGTTCTTTGCTTTTTTTTGTTACCATGCACCAATGGCTTATCATACCCATGCACTCTCATTCATTGGTTTGATTACATAGCAGACATGCCCAATGATCTGACTGGGATGTGGATGGTAAAACTGTTGTCACACACCAAAGGTGTTGTGGACATGGTTATAGCTGACTCTGCCTAACTCATTGACGAGTTGCACACAACACCATGCTGTGCACATGAAGACTAAAGGCCTCATGTGTAGAAAGACTGCTGGACATTAACAGTCATCCTTCACACAAGAATGAGTTGTCAGTGCTAAAGAGAAAAGAGGAAGTGAGTTAAGCATGCATTAAAGGTTTTTAGTGCCCATGTACAGCATTCCAGTTTTCATCATATCTCCACCATTTCCAAAGATATTGACTCCATTCTCACACTCACTTAAAGTGCTCAGCCACACAGTTCTGCCTTCCAAATTTGGGGAGGATCCTCACACCCTGCACATTTCTACAGCACTCCATCCACCAGATGCTCATTTTGTGAAGTCCATCAATCATGGCTGCCTCTTTGTTGATCATCTTGCTTGTCTCATTTGCCAGAGACAGTGGCTATGTATATCTGTCAGGCATTCCCACCAGCTTCCATCCTGAAGCCCCTTGGTTCATCCCATTGTTGTCAGCCCCATCTCATCCCATGCAGCTTGGTCAGCATGTTCTCCTTGTCAGTATGACTTCCAGAAGGACATTCTTCAGTCACTGCAGGTCTGTCACTTGGTTAGAAAGGTCTTATGTGGTTGTTTTGGTCTCCCCAGTTGATGAAGCATATGGATCATTCCTCCCTGCTCCCTGCACTGTCTTTATTCCAAACTTGTACCCTGCCTGAAGGCTCAGGTGAAGCACAACCCTCCTGGGCACTCCCAGTATCATGGGAGGGTTGGCCAGACTGTACTCTGAGCTGAACTGGGGATCACTGGGAAGGAGTGATTTGGTCATATAAGACTAAAGGAAATATCCAGTGCCAGATAGAAGGCCAGGAATGTGCAACCTGGTGGCTCAGTAGCATATCCCTCCCCATGGTACCTGGAGTGAGAGAGGGTTTAGCTTCACCCTGACCTCCATACCAGTTTCCCCTTCACAGAAATGCACTAGTTAATGGGTGATTTGTTTGTTTATGATAGGATGGATGCCAGATTGGACCTCCACATCATTCTCAGCTCTCACAGTACTGATTAGGTCCAGGACATATGGGGCATTGGTGGGGAAACAGTGCAGGAGATAACTGCCAGCAGGTTTCTGAATTGATCAATGGTGCTGATAGCATATTCTATTGATTATACTATAGTGTACAACAGAATTTGCTGAGGTTGCCCTGAGGGAATGTCCCTGATGAGCCAGAATGGTGATTTCTTGACTTGTGTTACAACAAGGAGGCTTAGTGGTGCAAAATCACTGTTTGGCATTGTTTGTTTGTTGAACAATCATTCAGTAGACCATATGATACATTATGTAAGCATTGGTGAGCATCTCACCATGTTTTATATGTGTTCCCAAGGACTACATCCCCAGTATATCACAAAGTTACATAATTGTCCCAATGAGCTCTCATTTTCATTTGGGTGTTCTGTCATCAGTTTCTATCCAAATATTATGTAATATGGCTCATCAGAGAGCCATGACCAGCTTCTTTGATCCATCCACCAACACCTTGGACTCAATAGTGATAGTTCACTCACCACACCACAATTAATGAAAAACATGCAAACATTGGGACAATTTTGATGGCCTCCCCCCAGAGGCTCTTGGGTAAGCTGCTGGCATGAATCATTGCTCATACATGCTCAACAAGTGTTCTGTTGAGCCATTCTGCAACTCCATTGCATTTGGGGGTATCATGGATGGTTATGCATTGTTCTGTGCCTTGGGATTTCAGATATTCTGAAAATTCCACACTAAGGTATTCTCCCCCTCAGTCCAAGTGAAGTCACTTGACTTTGGTGTCAAACTGCGTGTTCAGCCATGCTTTGTAAGCTTTGTATGATTTGAAGGTCTCAGCCTTTGTCTTCTGCAAATATAAGGTGGTGTAACAAGTGTGGTCATCTATGAATGATACATAGTACTGGCTGTGGCCTGGGGTTTGGACTGGAGAAGGTCCCACTCACCTTTTATGTGTGATCCATCCTTTGCTTTTATCTGCTAAGATGTTATGCAGAAATGTGCTGCAAACAATAACACCATGTTTTGCATCAGCAGAACTACAGCCATCTTAATTTTACTTAATTACAACTTATTACAGCTTAATTACTTGGCCATTTATGCCAAGCCCATTGAGTATGTGTTCTGGAGTTACAGTAGTGTCTCAGAGTTTTGCCCAGAGGGCTTGGAATTTCTCCCCAACATTCAGAATTAAATTCCAATGTCAACCCACTTAGTAATTACAGTACTATAAATTTTCCACACTGTTATTTTCCACCTCAGTGACAACTGTGTGCACTGAGAACTCATACCTTCATTAGGCTATGAGCCCTGCTCTTGTGTTCTAATTCTGAAAGATTCTTTGTCACCACAAATCTCTTCTGCTTTTCATTTCCCAATCCTGCACTGTGTTTTGTATAGTTGCAATGGGTCCTGGTGAATCAGATAAAATCATTTATTGCATCACACACCTCATGGTTTGATGTAGCTTTCTTCTCTAATTGCAAACTATTGCACAGATATTGCACCAATAGATCTCACACTGGCCATGCATTCTTGTATTTCTGGAATATCTTGTATTCTAATTGCACCTACATAGAGATTATAATGCATATATGCATATATATGACAATGACATACCTGAAAAATAACTTTCTTGATGAGTAGCTTGTTTTTTTGCTGCATTATCATTCGACTTGTATCAAGTTTCTGGTTTCCAAGTTTGCGAATACCACACTACTTTTATCAGCAAGATCAGTGTCACATATGAAAAAGAATACAACCTTTAGGTGATTAAAGAATTCCTTCTTTCTCTGGTGGGAGATGGACTTTCCCCTCACTAGACCTTGATGAGGTCCAGAGGCTTGGTGTGGTGGCTGCCCCACTGCCTAAGAAGTGAGTTATATGGGTGAAATCCCCATCAGGTGTTCAAAGTGAAACTAGTTCACCCCCTCCATCTGGAAGGATGGGTGTCAAGCCCCCCTGAGCCAACACTAAAAACAATCACTGAGCCTTTAGAGGTATGTACAGCTGGGGGTACAAGCCTGGGGTGCTGGAGGGAGCTGTTTGGTCTAGGCCCTTCTGCAGGAGGTTTCTGTTGGCATAGATATTTGGTCAGCCACCCTGCTTAATCCTGACACCTTCGTATGCAAATCGGAGGTGATCCCCCAAAGAGGGTGGCAAAGGCGCACCAGGAAGTGTGGTGTCTGGCTGTTTTGACCCCTCTGGATTGGCTCCCTGTGCAGTTAGCAGTCCCCTTGTCAGGGTCTGTGTTATTAACCAGGAGGTTTTTAGTCAGTTGGGCCCCTTTGACACCTTGAGCGCAATGCTGGTTTCAGCATGGGTAGCCTAACCTGACATCACCAGGGTTGACAACCAGTACTCACTTATGAGTTTTCCTCCTACCTAAACAAAAAAAAAAAAAATCCTTCTTTGAGAGGCCCATTGCCTTGACAATGCTGTAGCCCTTTCCATCACTTCATCCTGGGCAGCCCTTTGGTCAGGGAATCAAATCCTGACTACTACCATTTATCAAGGAGTCCTGTTCTCTATTAGTCTTCTTTTTGCGACAGTCCAAGTCATCAGCATGCTGGTTTCCTATGTACAAAGATAAATGCAATCGATCATTCAGATGGCACACAGCACAAGATCTGACTTATGAGTATACTGAGTCCAATTGTTCTTGTAGTGAAGCAATCACTTGACTGATGGTTGATAGCTGCAGTGCTTGCTTCACATTATATGGTTTGGGTGCTTTGACCATCATGAATTAACAACCATTAGGGGTGGAAAGGGAAGACATGAAACAGCTCATGAGGTAGGTCACATGATAGTCATGTGCTCAGACAACATGAAGATTCTGTGAAGTCTCTAAGTCTCTAAACTGCACATACAACTTCTGTGGTGCTGTCATGATGCAGCACAAGTGCAGGGTGAAGACTCATCCTGGTTGAAACTATCACAAATGGTGTCATTGTCTCCCAACATGTAGAAAAATTCTTAGCCTCAAGCAGCAGCACTGGCATTACAGGGACCTAGTAAACAATGGCCTTGTGGGGCAGATACAAGTGTCAGAGAGCATTCCATCAAACTTGGATGCAGAGCATGATGCCACTGCAACTGAAGTCTCAGGTTCATGTTCCTGTAATTGCCTAACCATCTCACAAGCTAACTGATCAGATACCTTTGTCAGATAATGGTGACAGTATTGCAGACTCATCAAGTCCCAATCCAGAATTCTCTGATGACAACAATGATAGATCCTCAAGCTCAAGCTCACATGTGGAGCCCTTGGTTGTGCAAAATGAGGAGTTTGGTCCCTGGGATTGGGTGGAGGACCAAGACTTGGACAAGGAGCTTTGGAGCATGGAGGAGCTTATGGATACACTAGAGTGTGCTGAGAAACAAAAGTTTGCAGAGGAATTCTTTGAAATTTGTAAATAAAAAATGTCTGGTCTGTCAACTGTTGTAAATGAATTTTGTGATAGGGAATGACATCCTCTCTGACAGCGACAGGGACAATATCCAAACATATAATTTGCTTGTGAGGGGAAGGATTGCATAAACTGTGTTCAAGCAAATGTGTTGGGTGTTCCATCACAAAATCAACCTTAACTCTGAATATGTTATCTTCAAACACATCACATGCCATGCAGCTGTCACCACAGCTGAGTATGATTGTTGCCCTGAATCATGTATTCTCTATTCTGGGAAATACTGACAGCTCCTCATTTGCCCACATTGTCATCAGCCATGGTTCACACCTAATTAAAAGCCCTGCTGTCAATTCACATATTTTCCTCTTGTCCCATGACTGCAAGGGCTCTTCCAGAGCCCTCAAATGATCCACCTGATGGACTATTGAGCAAGCTATGAGTCAACCCCTGGCAGTATCTCAGATGTATTTGATGGCACTCACTACAGGAAATTGGTAGGGGAATACATTGAAGTGGATGGCAAAAGGCTCTTGCATCATTACTTTTGTGATCACCATGACATTGCACCTGCTCTCTGCACTGATAGCTATCTGTTGTACAAGAGTAATTGAGGCAAACCGACAGTGACACCAGTTATACTGCAAACTATAATATTCCACCAACTCGACACACTCATCATGAACATTTAATCTGTGTTGGGATCATTCCCAGTCCAAGGCAGCCAAAGGAGCTTTCATCTTTCCTCTCACCTCTTGATGATGAGCTGGCCAAACTTGCATATGGAGTTCTGACATTTGATGCTGACAAGAGGGTCTTGTTTGACCTACATGTGTACATCATCTTCAAACTGGGAGACATCCTTGCAATCCAGAAATTCCTGGAAATCAAAGGCCATAATTCCATCTTTCCATGCCAACTGTGCAAGATAAAGGCAGTGTATGGTTTAGGGAAGACTCACTACACCATGCTGCAACCCCCAAAGAACACCCCAAACCCCCTTATCTGGGATCCAGAACATCTCCCAATGCACACCCACCATGACTTTATCTCTACTTTTCAGAACATCAGTGAGGCACCATCAAAGGCTGCAAGGGGAAGGATCATGAAGAAGACAGGTATTTGTGGCTTACCTGGACTGTGTAGAGTTGCTTCACTGGATTATGCATGCTCAGCACCCTGGGAGTGGTTTCACCTCCTGTTGGAGAATGTTATCCCAAACCTCATCAATCTATGGACTGGACAGTTCAAAGGTCTTGAATCCAACACTGATGAATTTATGATTGCAGCAAAGGTGTGGGAAGAGATCGCACAAGAAATGATGGCTGCTGTGCAACATATACCCACAGCATTCATACAAGTTCTAGGAAACATTGCCATGAATTGCTCACAATTCACAGCTGATTTGTGATGCTTCTGGTTCTTGTATGTTGCACCCATCTTACTTGAAAATTGGTTTCTGAATCAGAAGTACTATGCACATGTGTGTGAACTCAGTGTGTTGATGAAGCTCATGTTACAGTTTCACATGACAGAGGAAGAAGTGGGTGACATCAAAGTATGGTTACAAAAATGGGTACAAAAATATGAAAAGTTAGTGTTTTGTTTTTTCCCTTCAATGTCAAGTGCAACAGCAATACTCATAAATTCTTTTTTGTTTGCCAGGTATTATTATCAGTACTGCATCAAATGTCTGCCAGCATGCACACTCACCATCCACAATCTACTTCATGTTGCTGAGGGAATCCATTACTGTGGTCCAGCTTGGACAATGTGGAGCTTCTTCATGGAGAGGTACCATGGGACATTGCAGTGATCAATGCAATCCCATGCCAGCCATGGAGCAACTTGAACAACACTTTACTGCACTCCATCATACTCAAGCAGCTTTCTGTGCACTATGATGTTTTGGCTGAACTTGCTTTGTGGGATGACTGTGGAGATGATGGACCAACAGCATTTGAACATGTATTTGAGGGATGTAAGTACCCCTCATTTCTGGTTTCATGACATGTAACTGAGTGCCACCAACATCAGACCCCAACCATATCATTTGCCCTCCATTCAAGAGGGTCACTCAGCAGGATCCTTCACTTCAGCAAAAGATCACTCAATATGTGGCTCAGGTATTAGGAAAGTGAGAGAGCGAGGTAAACATCCATTTGCCACTCCCAACCCTATTTGCTGGAAAGCTTCAGATACATGGAGGTGGCAATTTCTTCTGGACAGCAGCTGTCTCACATAGACCAGCAGCTCCAGCAAGGAGGAACTGCTATGTCAAGGTGTGCTTGATATCACTAATACTACACAGTCAGTTTAATGACATCTTACATGACCAGTACAAAGTAATTCTTGAGGCACATCATCATTTGGTTCAAGTTATCAGGTATGGTGATCTGGAGAAGCTATTCATGCTCACCTGGCCACCAAACAAATTCTTTGCCTCTCTGAGTGGCAAGACACTTGTCCTTGCTCTTACCACACCATGGAATACCAAAGGAAAGGACACTGCTGTCACATGCCAAAGGTGTTTGGTGAGGTGGACATGGATACAGCTGATGAATGGAGATGAAGACCATAGCCCTCATGTGAAGGACAGCCAGAAATGTTGGCAGTCATCCCTCACACAAGAATGAGTCATCAATGCCAAAGAAAAAGGAAGGAAGCAAGTTAAGTGCTGATAAAAATTCTTAAGTGCCTGTGTATGGCATTCCAGTTTTTGACATATCTCCACCAATTCTGCAGATACCAACACCATTGCCACACTCACTTATAGTGCTCAGCCACATGATCCTACCTTCCAAATTGGAAAGGATTTGCACACTCCACATGTTTCTATAGCACTCCCTCCAAAAGATGCTCATTTTGCTAATTCTTCTGATATGGCCACCTCCACATCAATAATTTCACTTGTCCCCTTTGCTAGGAACCATGGCTATGTATATCTACCAGGAGTTCCTACCAGCTTCTGTTCTGAAGCATCCTGGTACATCCCATCCTTGTCTGCCCCCTCTCAGCCCATCCAGCTTTGACAGCATGTTCTTTTTGTCAGTATGACCTCTAGGAGGATGTTCTTTGGTTGCCTCAGGTCTGTCATTCACTTGGAAAGGTCTTATGTGGTTGTTTCAGTCTCTCCAGTCAAAGAAGCATATGGATCCTTCCTCCCTGCTCCCTGCAATGTCTTCATACCAGTCTCATCCATCATTCTTCCAAAATTGTGACAGCTACAGTATAATCTACTGTTCTCCACTCTCCCTGATTGCATCCATGACAAGTATGATGCACATCTTGCCTCCTTATTGCAAGATACAGCAGAAGACACTCCCCCTTTGTCCTCTCTTCCAACAGAGCCTCATTCATGAAGTTTTTATTTGCTTCACTGAGAGGACAGTTAGGGGGGGAAGGTTGTGATCCCCTATGCTCCTGTCACCCCACAGATCCCCAAAGCTTGACCCCTGTTGACATCTGACTCACCCTGTCTGCTTTTGGATGTACTATATCAGCATCAGATCAGTGCTGCCTCTCTGTCATCCCACTTTGGCCCAGAAGCAATCCCTTAAAGATGTGACATGCACACCTCCCCCTAATGTGATTCCAGTGCGCTTTCCCAGTTTCTGACATTACTTGACTCATACTTTGACATTCTGACTGTCTTTGACACACCTATTGCCAATACTTACCAATCTTTTGACCTTGCTTACTGATTCTTCACTTTTTGGCTTACTTATCCTTACCAATGTTCACCAATGCTTTCTAAGACAATTACCCATCACTTACATTCCTTACTCATCAGTTACCAATCACTTACCAAGTGTTTGCACCTTGTTTTCCATAGGCAATGCCCCTGTACTGTATATAAATCACTGTACTTAGATAGCTGAAAAGAAAAGGAAGAAGATGTCAGAGAGCCCCTCTTGCTCACATTTTATCATCACTCAGTAAATCCTCCATCAGCTTTGATAGCTGAGACTTTATTAAGGGTCTAACTATTGTCTACTTTGCTTATTGTTGTTTATCATCAATCTACTTTGCTCCAAGTCCTCCCTGAGCTCAGTGCAGCTCAGAGCATTGAATTAAGTCATCATCCATCCTTCTGTGGGCTCACAGCAGTCTACCCTATTGCATTCGCTCACATTCCTGCTCCTTCTTCATCAGGAGCACCCCCAACCCTCAGCACTTGTCTTTGAGTGTTGTAGCTCACAAAAACCCACCCAGATAACAGGTTCTACCATCTAGGTACCACATAGGCACACCACCACTCACTCTCATTGTCTTTTGTGTTGGTTTTGGTTGGTTTTCACCACTGAACCACACTTTGACTCACACCATGAGTGAGAATACTTACTTGTTGTCCCACCATGCAACAATTGTCACTGACATGCAAAGCTTAAAGGCTGTGGTGGGCCTGGTCCCTGTAGGTAAACAGTGGGGTATCATTGATCAAATGTCAGCAGCATACACATGAGGTTTTGTGGATATGGGGACATGAGAGGGCACCCCAGAGGAGAACAAGAATGAGACAGAAGATGTAGACAAGCTTTTTTTACACTTGATGCTGTTTTTCAATGCTATGACACTGATTTTCCTGACCAACATTGAAAATCATACATGCAATTTACACCGATACTTAAAATCAATGTCAGATCAATGACACTGAAAAGATGCATCCATGACTTTAGTGTCACAGACACTGATTTTTAGTGATTTTCCTTTCTACAGTGGGAGTTGGACCATGGGTGTGCTGGTCCCATCAATGACTTCAGGTAGAGTGATCTACACAGGGATGGCATCAGTGGCTGTCAAAAGTGAGATCATGGAGCCTTGTCAGTTAATTTAGCACTTGCATTGTTGCTATTGTCATCATCATCATCAACAGAGGCAAGATTGAGACTGGGCAGAGTTCCAAAAGAGGCTGAACAGGCATCCACACACCTCCAACTGTGTCCACACTGTTGCCATCATCCTCAGCAACATGCCACTAACAAATCTGCAAATGGACCATCCAACTGGACCACAACACCTGCCAGACAAAAAGGTTGTTGATACTTGCCTCCCAGGATAGAAATTAGGTAATATTTACCACATCCTGAAGCTCGAAGAGAAATCCACATTCATAGAACAAAAGCAAACTATCTTACATGTTTGTCAACTGTGAAAATGCTACTGTATGGGATAAGGCAAGAACAGAATTGCTCTCAATTATGTAATTGCTTTTTACCTCCTGGTGACCAAGCACATGTATGAGGGAATTTAAATGCATGTCCATCTACTGTGTATGGGCCATGACTACCTCAGATGTCAAAACTTCATGTCCAGCTCAACCTACCATATAATTAGCAAGCTGAATGACATCTCAAGTATTGTGAGTGGGAAAAGTTTACCTTGGAGGTCACCTCTTTGACTTTGTTCGTAAAGATAATGTTGACTTCTTGCAGGCAGCCTGGTGCTACTTCATGACAGTCTTCACAGCTGCATTGCCAAACAGTACGGATTGTCTTTTCGATATTAGACTGGATTGTTTCTGAGCAGGGCTTGTCCTGCAAATCAGAGAAAGTGGAGTCTATGAAGACCTGCCACCGATCACCAAGGCCCATCCAACCTCAACCAGGTGTGCATCCACAGGTGCTGCTATAACCTTGTTTAAGTTCTTTTGGGATCCAAGAAAGGTCACCCTTAAGAGCCAGGATGGTGCTGCTGCACATGGCAATAATGAAAGGAGTTCTGCAGAAGTAATTAGCTCGACCTCCTCAAACCACCCTGGGATCAATGGCTCCTGGAGAGTGCATTTAGCAGCAAGCTCACATTTGTCCTGCATGCAGGTGCAGCCAGTGATTGCGAAGCAGTGCAGTGAATTTGTTTCCAATATTTTTGGAATGAAAAGAGATTTGTTCACTGCCTGCTGGATGGTGTCAGGAGAATATTTTTTTGTTGAGTCGAGAACATCAACTATCTCTCTGAAATCATTGAGCACAGGGTCCTCTGCCAGGGTGCAGGGGTAGCAGAAGTGGAGGAGTGAATCAAGTGTTTTGCTGCTTTCTGAGACAGGGATGACAGGGAGTCCGTCTCTGATCCCTGTGTCAGTGTTAGTCTCTTCAGATGGCTGAGGAAGATCGAAGAGAGTCTCGAAGAAGGGTGATGCAAGGGAGAGAAAGAGCCTGAAGATGTGGAAATCTATGCCATTGGATGAGCACAGAATCATGTCAGCTTTTTCATGATCAAAGGGGGTAATGCGAAAGTGTGTGAGTCTTCTGAGTTGGACATCTCACAGTTCCATGGCTGGAGTGTTTCCTTTCATCAGACTTGTCTGGATAGCAGAGAAATTTTTGCACGCATCTGAGGTAAAATATGAAGAGTCAATGTCTTTCATCTCTCACATTACATGTCGACTTTATAGGTGGGACAAGGTGTGTGTGCCCCAATTTTGGGGTATGACCAATGCGAGGTTCTTCTGGTTTCAATTCCCACTTTTGTTTGTGCCTGTAAAAGCAACAGGAAAAGACTAACATGATTGGTATTTGAGGCACCAGAGTATGGTTTATTGATCCTTATGAATGAAATTCAACAGGCACTTGAAGACCTCATGTTAGGCATGACCCACATCAAGGCTAGCAGCTGCACATCCCCAGAATTATATCTGGCACAAATTTGATCAACATGAGATTGCCAGCTCTGGGATGGGCTCACCTGGACCGCAGAGAAAAGGCTCCAACTGCCTTTTTGTCTGAAGCCTTTCAGTTCATCAATCCCTTTTCTTTTGGAGGCAGGGCCAGGAGGTTTATCGATGGGGAAAGATCCACTGCCAAGCTTAAATGGGCAACTATTGGGACATCCAAGCGAGCCAACAAACTTAGGGTGTACAGAGGTTGTATGTGTGCCACTTCCCCAATGATACCTGTGAGGGGGAAAGTTGTAGCATGAATTCAGCTGTTGCAGGGTAATTAAAGACATGCACACATGCACTGTGAAAGAACAGGGATATGGAACAGGAGCTATCTCTGATCTGGATGCGAGGAGATCATTAGGATGGACTATCTGGCCATGAGCTGTGAAGCAGGTCTAGAAACAATCAAAATCATTGCAGTATGGCAGGCAAGTATACCAGTATGAAAACCCAAAGGCCATTAGGAAACAGATAAAGGCCATAGTGCATACCTATGAGCCAAAAATGTTGCAATAAAGATTCAGTGAGCTATGGCAAGTATCCATCATATGCTGTTGTCATTTTCAGCAAACTGTACTTTGCACCAGAAGAGTATGCAGCACTATCATTAAGTTTCATTGTGAAGCCTGGAGAAGGAGGGGATTACTTTGGTTCAGTGGAACCTGGACAGGGGTATGGGAAAGGTTTCATCAGCACCCCCAGAGTGAATCTTGCTAGCAAATAAGATCTTCCCATTAGTTTTCCTAGGCAGAAACAAAGTTCTGCATGATGAATAATGGTCTGTTCATGATTAGATCTTTTTTTTTTGTCATTCAAAACCTTAGTGTTGTAAAAACCTACCCCATTGCAAGACAGCACATCAATCACAATTGAAGTTACACACCCAACTAATGAACTAATGTCGACTTTCAGTTGTCCAAAGGCTGCCCACACTTACCTCTCAGAATGTAGCACTATAGGTAATAGTGCCACACCATATCTGTGCTCTGAAGACAGATCCACATTCACAGAACAAGCACACTATCTTACACATTCATCAGCCATGAAAATGCTTTGAGGTAAGGTGAGAACAGAATTGCTCTTATAATCATTTGCTTTTTTTAAAAAAACTGCCAGTGGCCAAGCAGAAGTATAAGGAAACCTGAATGTATTTCAATCCACTGTGTCCCAGACATCAAAACTTCATATCTAGCTCAATCTACCCTGTGGTTAGCCAGCTGAATGATGTCTTCAGATATTGTAAGTGGAAAATGTTCACCTTTGAGGTCACCTCTTCAACTTTGCAAGTAAAGAGAATGTTGACTTCTCACAGGTGACCTGGTGCTACTTTGCAACACTTGTTACAGCTGCATTGCCAAATAGCCTGTATTGTCTTTTCAATGTTTAACTGGACTGTTTCTGTGCAGGGCTTGTCCTGCAAACTGAAGAAAGTAGAGTCTATGAATGCCTGCCACCAATCACCAAGGGCTGGCATACCCCAATCTTCATTGTGTTGGCATCAGCCAGAGATGCCATGACCTTGTTTAAGTTCATTTGGGATCCAAGAAAGGTCGCCCTCAAGAGCCAGGATGGTGCTGCTACACTTTTGATGGTATGTCAATAATGAAAGGCATTCCAAAGAAGTAATTAGCTTGATCTCCTCAAACCGCCCCAGAATCAATGGCTTACGGAGGGTGTATTTAGCAGCAAGCTCACATTCGTCCTGCATGCAGGTAGGCAATTGCGAAGCAGCACAGCAAATTTGTTTCCAATATTTTTGGAATGAAAAGAGATTTGCACACTGCCTGCTGGATGGCATCAAGAGAATATTTTTTTGCTGTGTTGAGAACATCAATGACCTCTCTGAGATCCTCGAGTACAGGGTCCTCTGCCAGGGTACAGGGGTAACAGCAGCAGAGGAGTGAGTCTGGCATTTTGCTGTCCTCTGAGACAGGAATAACAGGGAGTCCATCTTTGACCTCCATGTCAGTGTTAGTCTCCTCAGATGGTTGGGGAAGATTGAAGAGCATCTTGAAGAAAAATGATGTAAGGGAAAGGAAGAGCCTGAAGATGTGGAAGTCTATGCCATCAGATGAGTGCAGGATCACATCTGCCTTCACATGATCAAAGGGTGGTGATGTGAGAGCAGGTGAGTCTTTTGAGTCAGACATGTTATAGTTTCACAGCTAGAGTGTCTGTCAGGCATGTCTGCATAGTGGGGAAATTCATGCACACACCTGAGATAAGGTATGATGAGTTGATGCCTTTCATTGCTTGCTTTACATGTTCCCTTTATATGTAGGACAAGGTGTGCATGTGCTCTGATTTTGTGGTATGGCAGATATAGGAGAAATCATGTCAGCATTTCTCCTTTTTTTTCCTGGACACATCCTGGTCCAGGTCTGAAAACTGTTTTGCCCCCCATGTTTTTGCTGGACCAGTATGCCAGGTCATCCATTTTGGGAGGGCATGGGATTTATGGGGGTGGCGAGGCATTTGGGGGATCTTTGCATGCACTAGTGTTAATGATGTCCTATGATATGCAAGCATCTTAGGTCCATGTGGACAGGACAGTGGTGCACACCACTTGGTGGTTAACTCTTGGGATTTAGACAGTGCACATGCTGTATCCTATGAATTTCTTCATCAGGAATATTCTTTTGATCGTGTTCCAGTTACAGGTGTGATAAACCGACTCTCTGAGCATCCCTTAGGTCCCTTCCTCATATGCATTCCTTCAAGCATGTGTGAATTGGTTGAACAGTTTCCCTTTTTTTTGGTAGCCCATGTGAGGGCAATTGTGCAGATTCATGGTGTGTCATTGCATGGAAGGTTGCAGTGGAAGATGTGTAAAGATGCTCTACACTTGCATGACTGTGCAGGATCCTGTCCATGTGTGATGTATGTTTTTCATGTCCTTAAGCATCCTTGGCAGAATTTTATATTCATGCCCAACCTGCATCAGCCATGCAGCTCTTATTTCAATGAGTGTTACATGAAAGTGAAGGAAAACACTAAGAAGCAATGGCAGTGATGAGTGGCAAATGCACTGGAGGGTCAGGCTCTGGTGGGCACTGCTGCCGAACCCCCCCCCTGGTGTGAGTCAAAGTGTGGAAAGGTGGTATAAACCAACCAAAACCAACACAAGAGACAAATAATAGGCAAGTGGTGGTTTGCCTTTGTGGAACCTGGAGTACAGAAGAAATCTAATGTGAGGGGGATTTCAAAGGTAGGTGCTCCTGGCACAAGTTGTTGACAAGTTACACCAGACAAAGGGAATGAATGATGAGAGGGTGAAGGAGGCTGAACAGAGTGAAGGTATTCAGCCAAAAGTACTCTGTGGGAGGGACACTGACTGCAGTAAGGAACTTGGATAGAATGAGCTCCTAGCACAAGTCAATGTCAAGTTACACAGGAGTGAGAGGATGACTAAGTGAGAGTTGCTGACTAAGCATGAATGACACTGCTGATGATGACTAGAGGTAGATAGACCCTTCTGAATGAGCATCAACTACCAAGGATATGAATAATGACAGATAGACTCTTCTGAATGAGCCTCAACTGTTGATGACAAGTTAGGACTGAGATGAACTGATTGATTACTGGGTGACTTCTTCTTATTGCTTTTTTGTAGCTAAGTACAGGGGGTTTATATACTGTGGGGGGAGCACAGCTTGTGACAAACAAGGCACAAATGCTTGGTAAGTAATGAGCAAGGACTGAGTAATCATGATGAGTAAGCAAGAAATGAAAAGTAAGCAAGCAAAGAAGATTGGCAATAAATAAGTCAAGGATAGTCAGAATATCATAGAATGAGTCAAATGGAGTCAGAAACTGAGTAAGTGCACTGATATCACATTAGGGGGTGGCAATGCAAGTCAGATCTTGGCAGAGACATCTCTAGGTCCAAAGATGGCATGACAGATGGATGGTGTTTCCAGATAGGGAAGTATTAATTCCAGAATTGAAGGGCATGAGTCAGGCATCAAAGGGGCTAGGGCATTGGGGGTCTGTGGGGCAATAGGAGCATAAGTGATCACATCTCCCACCCTTTCATCCTCTCAGCAAAGTTAACAAAAGCTTCATGAACAGGGCTCTGACAGAGGAGGAGGAGAAGGGGGGACATCTTCTGCTGGATCTTGCAGTAAGAAGGCAAGATGCATGTCATACTCATCATGAATGTGATCAGGGAGGCTGGAGAACAGTAGACTATGCTGCAGCTGTCACAGTGTGGGAAGAATGATGGATGAGATTGGAATAAAGACAGTGCAGGGAGCAGGGAGGAATGATCCATATGCTTCATCAACCAGGGAGACCAAAAAAACCACATAAGACCTTTCTAACCAAGTGACAGACCTGAGGCAACCAAAGAATGTCCTTCTGGAAGTCATACTGACAAGGAGAACACACTGACCAAGCTGCATGGGATGAGATGGGGCTGACAACAATGGGATGAACCAAGGGGCTTCAGGATGGAAGCTGGTGGGAATGCCTGGCAGATATACATAGCCACTGTCTCTGGCAAATGAGACAAGTGAGATGATTGACAAAGAGGTGGCCATGATTGATGGACTTAGCAAAATGAGCATCTGATGGATGGAGTGCTGTAGAAATGCATAGGGTGCAAGGATCCTCTCCAAATTTGGAAGGCAGAACTGCATGGCTGAGCACTTCAAGCAAGTGTGAGAACAGAGTTGATATCTTTGGAAATGGTGGAGATATGGTGAAAACTGGAATGCTGTACACAGGTGCTAAAAAACCTTTAATGCATGCTTAACTCACTTCCTCTTTTCTCTTTAGCACTGATGACTTGTTCTTGTGTGAAGGATGACTGTTAACATCCAGCAGTCTTTCTACATATGAGGCCTTTAGTCTTCATCTGCATGGCATGGACATTGCATGCAACTCATTGACAAGTTAGGCAGAGTCAGCTGTAACCATGTCCACAACACCTTTGGTGTGTGACACTGGTTACCCCATTCCCACCACTACAGTTGTTTGCTGTGAAACACAAGATTATTTGAGAGTGGCAGGCAGAGATGTCCTCTTACCATTTGCAGGAGGGTGTTTGCACTGTCTGTGCTCAGGTTTTTGCTGCTGAGTTGCTTGTTGATGTCATTCTGAGTAAGGAGATGTTATTGACCCTCAACAATGATTGGTTGCCTGTGGAGACATGGCCTCATACATACAATGTTGCCAAATATGAGGGTGTGATTCTGTGTTGTCATGGCATGCACTGTGTGGACAACATTGGGGCCCTTCATATGTGCCCCTGCTGTTGCAGATTGCTGAGCAGATGGTATCCGAGGCAGCCAAAAGACACAATTGTGAACTTTGAGTACTATGGGCTCAGTGAGCTACCTGTGGAGGTGAGATCCATGCTGGCTGGTGTGACTGTGATTACACATCATTATCAGATGAAGGGTGCACACAGTGGTTGTTTTCCAGAGAAGGTGAGCCAGCAATTTAATAGAGGAAATGTTGCAATACTACTGCAGGATCCCAGTGCATTGTGAACGATACTCCCCCCATCCACTGCTGAGATTTAGGGCGCAATGTGTGTTGTGTTTGCTGGTGGTGCTTATCTTCCAACCTTGGATGCTTTATGCAAATTTCCTCTGGTGCTTGTGAGTAAGGGCAGGGTTCAGACGTTAATTGAATGGCTTGTTGCTCACAACATGTGGTATAAGGCAAACAGTGTCACATTTTTGCAGGATATTTTGGAGTCCTTGGTGGTTGGAGATGGTGAGGAGGGTTTGTTGGCTGGGATGCAAATTACACACCTGCCTGATGCAGGTGCAATGCCCACTTCCTGTGGGTTTGAGTGGGAGACACTGTCAAATGATCTTGTCATGGAGTGTGTGGCCTGTACTCAAGGTGATCACTTGGAGCATTCATGTTGGGCTATGAAGGCTGGGGCCCACACCCATGCATTGCAAGGCAAGAAGTTCATTGTTAGTCAGATATTTGGGACACTAATGAGGATGCATCCATCATTGACTTTGATTGTCTGTGCTTGGAAATAGATAGCCTGAGTGAAGCAAGTGACGATGACATCAGTGAAGACCCATCAGAAGATGGGCACAACAGCGACAATGACAATGAAGACAACAACACAGTGCCAGTCAAGAGAAAGTCTACAAACCTACCAGCCTCAGAAGTATGTAGCAAGATATCCAAGTCTGGCACATGCAGATCATCAGGTGAGTAGCATAGATGATTTGTTATGTACTAATCATCTACAGACCATTGTAATAGATCATAATGAAGTTCCAAGTCATCCTTGAAAAAAAACAGTGCAAAGAAGAATCAGAAGATGAGCATGGTGGCAAAAGTGACAAAGATGATAATCTGGCACCAGTCAAGAGAAAATCCATCACACCAGCCTCACTGGAACACACTAAGCATAGCAAGATGTCCAAGCCCTCTGGGTGACTATTGGGTGAGCTTCACAGATCAGACCTCATATGTCACTAACTCTCTCTCTCTCATCTCACTAGATGATAGCAAACTTCATCTGCAGAAGCAGTAGTGGGAGTGAGCTGACATTGCTGAAAAGCAAATGGCAGTAATGGCCAAGCCTGGCCCCAAGGCAAATGAGTATAGCAAGCTCAATGACAGTGTAGGAAGTGTTACCTGATGTTCAGTCATACTCACCAAAGCAGAATGCTTGAGCAACCAAGGCACCCTCAAATTCAAAGGTATTCTATGTGGGCTAATGACACACCTGTACTGACACCAGCATTACAGACCACTGTAGGACACTCTATCAAGATCATGAATGTGAGATTGCCTCCAAGTGAGGATGAGGACAAGGATGACACTGATTATCACAACCTCACTGCCACTGATGACTGTCCCATCACAAGTCACCAGCTGCCAAAGATGTGTCCTGGAATGGACTGCAAAGATGCAATCCCTGACAGTATTTCCAACCAGCTCAAGACTGCCTTGTCCACCTACATTGGCCTCATCAAGGAAAGGAAGACCAATATTCATTTGGAGATGGATATCTGTATTTTAATCAAATGAGAGCACCATCAGCTCAAAGCCCTCAAGGATGCAGAGGCAAAAGGTTGGCCAGCCATGAAAATCAAGTTCAAAAATATTCCCTCTTGCATTTTGGAAATGTACGATGAACTTGAGAAACTCTTGTTTGATGTGGAAGCACACGAGAACCTCTGGCTCTGGACCTGTTTTGAAGCTGACCCTGAAGTGAATCATTACACATTACCACAGTTTTCTTGAATGCATGTCCCTCCAATGTCTTCAGCAATATGGGAAAACTCATGCTGTGGGTAGTAAGTAGTCTGCATTATGTGCCTTGAGAACATTTAAAACTGATGGCATCACAGCTACAGTTTGAAAGGCACTGCAATTGTTATGCACACACTACTCCAGCTATTTCCACCAATGATGTCCACTGATGCTTTTCAGCCTCTCTCACTTTTGCAGTACCTAACCTACTTTGTAATTCCCCATGTCATGTGTCAGTTTGTCACTCAAGACTTCAGCCTTTTGTCAACCATGCCCACACACAATATCATGGTAGAAAGTAACAATGTTGGCAAACTGATCAATCCCAAGCATGATGATGATGATGAGCTCAATCAGATCAAACATGCAATGACATTTGCTCTTAAACAGAGAAACCTCAAGGGTCAAACAATCCATGATGCTGCAAAGGCACTGGTTGCACTTCAGTATGCAAAAACAACTGATGTTCTGGGCACAAGTGGCATGCATTTTTTACTTTGATCTCATAGAGCTGACAGCAATAGGATCAGTCAAATGCTTGCCCAAAACCACATCTTGTGCTTCATCCACCAAAGGAGGGAGCCCCTTGCACATCTAGTGTTTTGGGTCAGCAAGAAACCATTCAGGTCCATTGAAACATAGCAATCTGACTACAGAATTACTACACACCACATTTCAACCATCCAGGTCACTGCAAGCACTAGTGGTGCTTGCATAACCACAACTATGAGTCATTCTCAAGTACTGGGGAAGAAGCCTCATGGCTGGTGAAGTAAGAAGGCCCTGAGGCAGTTGAACAGGATCCTCAGGCTGGGGACACTGCAGTGGTGGTAAACCCACTCTCTTACCTCTTGGTTGGCTTGCTAACAAGGTCCATCCTGACATAATTCAGACACAGGCTCGATGTGCACCCCAAAGTGCATGATCAAAACATTAGGTCCACATCTAAATCCTCCTCCCTCACACATTTTCAATTGCTGCTGCTCAACCACTCTCATTTGGCTATCATTGCACTGCCAGTTGCTCCTCCTCAAATTTCAATCACTTTTGCCAGACTGTTTTCATTTCTATCACTACTGTGTTGCTCAGTCTTGTTAGCTCCTGCTGGACTTGTGACAGATTACTGACACTTTCATGGAATACCCTGTTATATGACTGTGCTGTAGGTGTCTCTGTAACCTCAGGTAGCATTTGAAATTGCAATTTTGTGATTTGCCTGGTTATTTCCATGGCAAGTGGGACATGTGTAAGTAAGCATGAAAATCTGTGCTAGTGAAGTGGAAAATGAGCACTTGCATCAACTTATTACAGTGTCACGACATGGAAAAACAACTACAAGGCACTGTTATTCAGTACTTATGACATTTTTTTTTCAGTGATGAAGACACTATTTTTTACTAGACCAGATGGGCACTTCAGCATCACATTATGATGCTGAAATTCAATGACAGATACTGATCTTCAGCTGTTCCAACATTTAATAGAAGTGATTTAGACATTTATTTTGTGATTTTACTTTTTACAGTGTCCATCTACACATGGGTGGGAGACCCTCTCCATCCTCTGCATTCTGTCAGGACCAACCATGCATGCAAAGATCATGCCATTTAGGCATGGAGGCCATACTAGTGACAGTACACCCACATCCCACAGTCATTGGAGCATATCATCCAATTAGTCCTGTGAGGCTAAACATACACCTAAAGCAACCATGCTAAACCATGTGGGCCATGGTGTTTTGCAAAGCTGGGCTGTCATTGTGGGTGGTTGGTCCTCCTTTGACATTCCAATGACTACTACAGTGGGTTGTTAGAATGGATCTGCTACTTCATAATTTTCTCCTACTGCACATCTGTGGTGGTCCTCAACCATCAATATATCAGCCTTCGCTTTGTACACAGTTATGGGTGCTGTCCCCAAATGTCCAAAACTAAAGTTGTTGATAGGTGAGGACTCCCCTAATGTGTCTGCTGTTTTCTCACACTCATCATGCTATTGGCACCCAAAGATTGATTGATACCATTTCCATCATAGGTATGTGGTGCAAGAGGGAGGAACTGTTGATTGTCTGTTGGGTAATAGATGTATAGAGACCTTCTCAAGAAAGTATTGTCATTCTTGGTTCAGAACATCAGTTCTGGCTAGGAGTTGAGCATTCAAGATTCACCCTGGCAGCACTGAAAAAACCTTTCCTGCATCCTGTCCAAACCACCCTGAACTGAAGTGATTCCACCTTTTTCCAAGCTTCACAATCTGAATGATGGCACTGTGATTTCTGTAATACTCTTCTGATGTAAAATACATTTGTTGAAAATGATGACAGGGTGTTGTGGAGACCTGCCATGGTCCACTGAATCCTTATTGCAACACTTATGGCTGACAAGTATGTGGGCTTTGTCTGTCTGCAGGAGACCCTTCAGTCTTCAGATTGTGGGTTTTCATCCTAGTATATTTGTCCATCATGCTGTGATGGTTTTCTAGACCTGCTTTACCACATATGACCAGCAAGTTTATCCTAATCCCATTCCTCAGTCTTGTTTCACCAGTGTGCACATATCCCCTGTTATCCTGTAGCATGCTGCCAACTTCCATCTCATGTGTATTACCAGGGGAGTAGTACATACAACATCCCTTCACCCAAGTTTAACCACTTGCTTGAATTACCCCTTGTCAGCCAAAGGTTCTTGGAATGAGGGGAATGAACATATCCCAGGGAACCCTGCTATCCTGGGTGGCCCCCAGCCACTCAGCCTGTTTATTGAGTGATAACTGATGCTTTGAGATACCATGTGCTGCATCATTCATCATTCTGGATTAGCAAGAAATCCAGTGAGCTATCAAATAATTACAACACATGAGAACACATACTGCTGGAGTGGGCTCACTGGACCATGATCTGGGACATAATTAGTCACTTCCCTAAAAACCCTTCCAAAAGTGGAAACCTAGTGGAAGTGATTACCAACTTGGTTATTGTGGCAGAGTGGCTCAAACCTTCTGTTTTCCTTGCTTCACATACTGATCAGCAACCTTCCAACCAATGTCAGCCAGCATCAGGGGACAAGAGAATTGACATGCTTCTCTCAACACTTGCACAATTTCAGAAGTGACTCCATGCCAGCATATTAGTAAGATCTGATGTGCACATGCCTTCAGCCAGCCAGCCAACAACAACAGTTGCTGAAATGCCACCTTTCCAGCAATATCTTCCACCAGTGCCTGCCTTTCAAAGTCATTTATTGTTCTATCAAGTGTCTTTCGGAGTGTCCAGACTTGTTCTACCCCAGAGAGAAATTTCTGCCTGAAGAAGGTCAGTCATCAGCATAGTATGCCACTGAACAAGGTAAATGATGAGGACCTATCAAACTTTGTGCCCAACCTGCAAGAGCTAATTGGCAGTGAGCTACACTGTAAGTTGATAAATGTTATCCTTACCCAGGTTTCCAGTCACTGTAGGTGGTAGCAATGACCTGAAGAATCTTCGCACCTTGTAATGAACAAGAGTCACTCAAATTAATGAATAGGAATGGACTTGCCTCTGCAGAAAAGGGTGCCAACCTCAACTCTGTTGCCTTCTCCCACAATTTCATATGGCAAAGGGATGGATGGTTGCTGAACTTTGAGTCAGAGTCTGTTCCTAGGTTGAATCTAACCCTCCGATCATCAAACTGCATCAAGAAATTGACCAGTGCTTGAATGCGTAGCTTCCATGGCACCACAGTAGAGGTGCTACCCAAAGGCTCTGGGTTCATTGCAAATGAGCACATGGCATTTGCTTCTGTGCAGGGCTCACCATAGATTCCTGCCCCCATTGTGAAGGGTATTTCATTAAAGAAAGCTATCTCCCCAATCTGAGTGGATAGAACAAGGTCAGAATCTCAGGAGGTCAATATGAACAGGAAGTAAAGGCCCACAAAATCATTGAAGTCACTGCCACCAAATATGCCCAAAAAGAATTTAATGGCAGCCCCACAGGTCACTACCCCACTTGAATGCCCTGGCTTATACAACTCTGTCTAGGAGACATTCATGAGCCACAAACTGACCAGATGTGAAAAGGAATTAATAGGAGACTTACCCATCCAACTAAAACTGAGAAGTTATGTCTACATAATCAGGTAATATAAGTATCAGCACTACCAACTTGAACAAGCATTGCACCTACATTATCGCCTGGAGCATCTCCATGACTTCGCCATGTTCTAGACATTGTTGATCAGTCAGTTTATTGGGCTGCAAAAATGTATGTGTTATTAAGTAATGCACAGAGGGGGGTCCCAATACAGAAAGCACACTCACATGATGTACTTGGGACCCAAGCATGCCAGGACAATTGGTTATATTGATCGCAACGAAACAAGCCTCCACCCTCCAATCATTATTAACCATAACAGAGACATCTTCAATAGATCGACGAAGGTGGATATGCCGGGTAAATTTTCTGGGGTTCTTCAGCTGACTGTTGAACAGTATCTCCAAGGCTTGAAACCGCAAGAATGCCATCTTGCATTCCAAATTCTCTGGACACAAGGTGGCAAATGCAGAGTGACGCCCGGCACAATATCTGAGAAGGACTAAAAAGCGAGTTTTGTCTTTCCTGCAGATGTAAGCAATGGCAGCAAAATCCTTGTCTTTCGAGAGGGAAACTTGATTTCCTCTTACTTCTATGCCATCAGGCAGGACACGGTCCCGGACGAAGCCACAATGGAAAAGTGCCTCTTCACGCAATTCGGAAGTGTATGTAGTCGGGTACTCGGCTGCTTTATATGGAAGGAAGTGCTGCTTGAGTTCTAGCTTCCCAGATCTACGGATGTATGGAATGGCAAAAATTCTGAGAGAGGTGGATCCGAAAAGCGCCAGGCGTATGGTTATCTCCCCGCTGTATTTGGTGCGGCATGCCAACTTGACCTCGGAAAGTGGCCCGAAGGATGTGGTGGGTAGCCACATTTGTATGCCGTCATTAGTCACGGTAAACGTGCGAAATCGTTCTGCGGGAGTTTTGCTGAGTTCTTCTTTAGGGATGTCTTCCTCGAGGTCCTTGATGATCTCGTCGGGTGACAACAACTCGACATCACCGCAATCACTGAAGTAGCTTGGATCATCCGCCAAGAAGTTATTGGACCATCCAAATTCCCTCGAGTGGCCCCAAGCAAAGATGCTCTGATCGTTAGATGTGCGAATGATTTCGAGCTGCAAACGACGAAACGCATTCTTCCCTTCTCCATACAACATCGGCATGTGCACTTTGAGGAGCCCCAATAGCGAGTACGATCGGTCCTCTTCACGTGTTGTCGTGCGGTCAGCAGCCCAGGAGATAACCTGGGCTACACAGGGACGAACCCTTGGATCTAGTCCATGCTTCAGGACGTACTTCGGAATTCGCGTAGTGTCACTGAGAATGTCTGCAAGTTTTTCTCTGTCACCTATGCATTCCCACCTCCGATCGAAGAAGTAGACAACCTTGGGTGCGATAAGTTCTTGCAGTGTCCAGCCTCGCGAGAACCACCTTGGAATGAGCATCGATTCTCCTCGGTTCATCCAGTCCCCAACAGCGTCGTGGAGGTAGGCATAACACACTTCTGCACTTTCATACCACTGGTACATCGAGTTGATTGCTTCTGACAGTTCAGCGCTACTGTCTTTATTGATGCAGCATGTGTCGACCCACACCCATTTCAAGCCGTCCTCTTGTGCTTGCCTGCAGGTAAGGATGATTTTCTGGTATCCAGGGCGCTCCCTGATCTCATTCCTCTTCTCCTGGGTCATACTCAAGAACTTCTTCACCTCCTTGAAAGACACTTCTTGGTCTACCTCGCCCCAGCAATGCGACAGTATGGCATATCCCTTTTCTATGAGGGCATTGCCATGGAGCTCAGCGAGGATTTTAGTTGTAGGGTCAACCCTCTCCCCTTTGTCGATACTTGTCTCAATGCAGAGTAGAGCATCAGCGTCAAGAAGTCGCATAGTGTAACTGTAATCGATGAGTAAGTCCACCCTGCAACGATCCCAATGTCACACACTTAATGTGAGGTCTCGAGTGCCACGATCACTAGGTTGATCTAACGAAACGAGAGGGAAATGTGCAGGATGGTCAATTTGTTCGATAGAGATATTACAAGGCGCGTGTGCTCTTGACCCTCTGCTGAGCTACAATGATGATAACAATCCTCCCACGCAGAGCGCATCTGAAAATAATCACGTGCGACAATTCTACATACTTCGGCATCCAAATATGTAAGTACTGTACTTCGTGGCCAGCAAGTTCAGCTTAACTGATTTCCTCTCATCAAGATCAGCAATAGCTCCTCTTCTCTTCCTCTCCTGCACGTGTGCTCTGTATATTTCCTGCAACGGAAGAATTCATGCCCAAAGTCTGTGCACTCCATATGTCGGCAGCGGAACGGTGCTCATCCAGCCTCCGCACTCCCCCAGTCCACCGGCTTGCTCGAACTCTCCTGTCGCTGTTCGGAAAAGGACCATCGTCCATCAATAAACCTGTTGGCCATGCCTCGATTGGAGAAGTGGTCATCAAACCGACATTTGTCAAGGAAAAATGGCTGTTGGATGCAGCATCTTCTTACTACCCTCGGTTGGTCACAAAGTGCTAATCTTGATGCCGATGGGACCCGCGGCAGATATAATTCCAGGGTGCGTGCGTTGGGATCTAGCCTCGACTGTGTGTTACGTCTTACGCGAGGTCTTCAGATACTAGCTGATTTTTATTCGTAGACATCCGTTGTCCATGAACTGCACCCATTATTTTGCGAATTCAAATCGTTGTTCGTCCGTCGTTTTCCCGTTTAGGCACGCAACGACGAAAACCGGAATCGAAGGAAGCGGAGAATATGGTATCATAGTTTTTCCCGCTCTGGTCATGGCTCTGAATCGGGGCACGCGTTCACGTTTGTCTACCTATAAAGGTGATATCTGCTGCGAGTGATGAAAGCTGTCGAGCTTTCGCACAGTATCTCTGTTACGTGGAGGAATTTCCCCATTACTTAACCCAGTCTGACAGGGCGTGACACTCTAGCTGTGGGTCTATAACATGTCCGACTCACACGACTCACCCGCTTTCACATTGCCATGGCTGGAGTATAGCTTTCAAAAGCAGTGCGTGGACATTTCCGGTTTCCGGATGAGTGGCTGTCATCGTTGTCATCCCCATCGCAAGCTCTTGCTGGTCGTTTTTGTTTTTGCTGGGAATTTTGCACAAGGATTCTCGCTCCTATGCTGTTGGTGGTGAAACACGTGCGACATTGCAATAATGTCTATTTCATCCTGCAATATTGCTGTTTTTGCAGAATCACCAAAATCCTCAAAAATCAACGGCCGCGTATCGACCTACAGATACTGTGCTCCCATGGTACTAGTAACTATGCGAGATTCCGGTAGTCTGCTTACAAATAATTTTGAAGAACTGACTTCAATGGTGAGCCTCTCTGCAATGATACCCAAAGATGTGATTTAACCTGTCAACTATGCATCGGGTCGAGCTGGACCTGAAGTTCTGACATCTGAGATGCGCTTTGGTCTGTTGTTGAAGGTTCCTAGTCTGTGACACAGCCGCAGAGCGTTAGCATATTCTCGGCTCTGCCTCACTGGACTAAACATATCAATCGATAGGCGTGCAGGATATTAGTCTGCCTGTACCTGTGAATATAAACTTCGTCCCTACTATTCGGAATTAATATGTTGGGGTCACATTGGCAAGCATACGGGATTGTACCTTGCTCAGAACAGGTGTCAGTAATGAGTCTGTAGGGAAGGAGAACGCTGCTCATCGATTTATTCCTGAATTCATTGATTGCTTATTCCTCTGCCACTGAGTCAGAGGCATAAGTATGGGTGATCTGGCCTTCACTCCAGGGATTCTTCCGGTTTTATTCCCTCGTCACTCATATTCCTGCAGGTTACCACATAACTACAGTAATTATTTCAGAATCTCTCTTGCGAGATGGTGCTTGCAATGGTCAAGTACGTCACTTGACAGCGGAGGCTGGGGTCGATGTATTAAACTTGTGACTGACAGTCGATTTCTCCTTCGACAGTGGCACTGCTGCACATGCCTCGTCACGGCTATTTGCAGTTCCGAGGTATGAGACCGGTTTCCTTTCCATCATGGAGGGCATACACTAACTCAAGGACCGCGCGCAGACCCCTCTATCAGGATCAAAACGTTCCTGTTCCACTTTCAGGACGTTCCTCTCGACGCCCGTGGCTGTCAACGGGCATCCCTATACCCTCCATCCGCCCGGACCTAGTGATTTGCCCAAACTGTCAGGTCTTTTTTTTTTTGCCTGTTCAAATGCAGGAACGGATCGTCATCCATCAATAATCCTCCTGGTCCTGCCCTCAAAGGAAAAGGCGGTCACACACCCAGATTCTCGGGATAAAGGCTAGCTGTGGCTGCTCCATTTCAAAGTTGTTATTTTATGTCAATGGCACCCATGCCAGATATCGTTCATCCTGGTATGTTCGGCAAGGTGCGTTTTGAATTTTCACTCGCAAAACACCGATGAACCGTACATCTGGTATCATATGCACCAATTTTACGCATCCAACCCTTTCTTCTGTACATGTACCTGCGAAAAGAGGAACCGGAATGATGAAAGGAATGATAGCGGGATCAGTTTCGTTCGGATCGACACCTCGAAATCGGCACATATGTACACCTTGATTGATCTATAAAGGCCTCTAATATGAGGAACGAAGGCAGTCAAGTTTTCGCACCACACTTCAGGTTCGTGTTTGTTTTACCCATTACCCAGATGGATACAACACTACGGAATGCTCTAGCTGTCGCAACATAGCACGTCCGATACACCAGACACCCCTGTGACCGCCTAACTCCCTTCAACTACGTGAAGGGCAGACGCGATCTTGTGCTTACCTGGCGGCACTGACATTCGTGGCTTCAGGCTCTTCCTCGCCCTTGCATCACCGGTCTTCGACACCCTTATCAACGCTTCCCGACTGTCTGAGGAGACTAGCTCGACCGTAGTGTCCAATGCCGGTGTTCCAGCACACTAGACTCGCCGCTCCGTTTTTGTTATCCTTGCACTGTAACAGAGGATCCCAAGCTCGAGAATTTCAAGAGGTCGTTGGCGTTCTCGAGGCAGCCAAGAAGTATTCTCTTGATGCGATCAAGCGGACTGCGTGTAGATCTATGTTCAGCCCAGAAATATTAGAGGTGAATCTGTTGCGCCGCCCCGTGGTCGCGTGTCACCATCTCCTGCCCGATGAGTGCATTGTAGCTGCTAAATCTACCCTTCGGGAGCCCCTGGTTCGTGCGTGGTTTGAGGAGATTGAGCTGGTTACATCAACCAACCTTCGGTTATTGTTAGTATATCACGTCGCCAACCAGATATAGATGTGATGGACATTGCACATGCACGTGAGTGTTCTGGAGTCAGTTGTGACTACGGGAGTTTGATACGAGGCTCGTTAAACGATAAGCTGTCGTGAGGGTCGCCCTGAGAGGCGAAATTGGGACCCAAGCGACCGATCTCTTTTCCGAGGGGTGCACCGTTGCGCGGGACCGTTGTGGGAGGAAGAGCAGAATATTGACCTTGGCCCGCAGATAAGCCCGTGCAGGGGTGAGTCCTGCCCTCGTGAGTGCATCGAGGTCGGGGTTGGGTGGGTCGCCTGGCCTTGGAGCGATGATACCAGCTGCATTGTGGGGGGAGACTGACGACGGATGGGGCCCGGCCATGCGTTGAAGGTGGAACGAGGGCGTGGCCGGGGTGTTGAGGAAGGGTACTGCGGGTGATGATGGTGATATGAGGGGTGTTGGTATTGTTGAGACTGTCTTGGCTGGCTGTAGTAGCTCTGCTGCGAGCGAATCGAGGCTGCATGGGACGTGCGCTTGTCTGCTGGCTGATACCCTGGCTGATGATAGACAGGACGGGTAGCGGTGGGTGGTAGTACTGGCCCTGCTGGGGAAGCAGATGGTGCGAGGTGGATGGTCTCCCGAAGATGGACTCGTATGCTTCGTGTCTTTTGTCTGGCGGGTGTCGTGGCCCAGTTGGACGGTCCATTTGCAGATTTGTTAGTAGCGTGTCGCTGAGGACGATGGCGACGGGGTGGACACGGTTGGAGGTGTGCGGACGCCTGTTCAGCCCGTTTTGGAACTCTGCCCAGTCCGACAAACTCGCCTCCCGTCGATGATGACGATGACGACCGCAACGACGCAAGTGCTAAATTAACTGACAAGGCTCCACGATCTCACTTTTGACAGCCACTGACGCCATCCTGTCTAGATCACTGAAGTCATCGATGGGACCAGCGCACCCATGGTCCAACTCCATCTACACACGGGTGGGAGCACCTCTGCGTCCTCCGCATTCCGTCGGGACCGACCATGCGTGCAAAGATCATGCCATTTAGGCATGGAGACCATACTAGTTACACCCGCATCCCACAGCCGTCCGAGCATGTCATCCCAGCTGCACGAGGAAGGAAACGCAAGGACTCCGGATCATCCGATTAGACCTGCCAGGCTAAACATACACCTAAAGCAACCGTGCTAAACCATGTGGACCATGGTGTTCGGCGAAGCTGGGCCGTCGTCGCGGGTGGTTAGCCCTCATTGGACAATCCGATACACTACCGGGCCAGTTGTCATTACTTTGTAGTTTTCTCCTATTGCACATCTGTGGCGACAATCTCCATATCGAACGAGCGCATCAGGTCTGACACTATAAGCTTGGCCCAACTGTATTATATCTATGGTTTCAATGACCGTCCTCTTCGAACATCCAAAACTGGATACCCTTATGGTTTTTGGTGAGGACTCTCCTGAATTGTCAACTGTTTGCTCAGCGCTCATCAATATTTTTTGGCGCTGAACCACTCATTGATACCGTTGCGATTACCATCATAGGTATGTGGTACGGGAGGGAGGAACTTCGAGTGTTTCTCAGGTAGATGTATGTATTGCTAAAATGCTAACGCTTGCAGCGCTCGGAAACCTTAGAGTTGAGGAGAATGGGATCTCAAGCAAGGGCTGTCGTTCTTCATTCGGAACTTCGTTTCCGCCTAGGAAAACCAATAAGAAAAATACTCGTTCATCACTTCGCAACTGCGGGTACCCTTACATGTTCACTGATCCTCTGTAATACTAGGCAGGCCCAGTACAAAAGGGATGATAGACGAGCCTTATTTGCTACCAGGACCCACCCTGCAGGTGTTGACGAAACATTTCTGGCACTGCGATTTCTCCAGGTCGTCTGGTGAAGTGCAGTTGCCGAAAACGACGACACCATGCGATGGGTACTCGCATCGGCTCACTGAATCTTTTGGTTGATAAGTGGCCTTTATCTGTCTCCTGGCGACCCCTTGTAGATGCTGTGTTTTCACGCTGGTGTATTTGTCCGCCATCCCGTAACGATTTTTCTAGACCTCTTTCACCGCGAGTGACTGGTAAGTTCATCCTAATTTCCTCTCATCAGGATCAGGGACGGCTCCTCTTCCACTTCCCCCGTTTCTTTCGTCACGCGTGCCTGCACGTCTTCCATTGTCCTTCAACGGCAGAATTCACGCCACAGATTTCCGTCTCACATGTGTAGTCGAGGGAGTGGCACCCATACAACCTCCGTACGCCCAAGTTTATCGACTTGCTCGAACTTTCCAACTTTCGCCCATCGATAAACCTCTCGGCCCTGCCTCGAAGAGAAAAAAGGGTCAGAAAACCAAAATGGTTCAGGCAAAAAGGCAGTTGGAGACTTCCCTCTGCGGCCTAGGTGCGCCCACTCGGAGTTGGCAATTTCATGTCGATCGAATTCGTGCCAGATATAATTCTGGGGGACATGCAGCTGCCAGCTTCGATGTGCGTTATGTCTGACACGAGGTCGTCAAGTGCCCGTTGAATTTCATTCATAGGCATCGATAAACCGTACTCCTGGTACCGCAAATACCTATTGCGTTAGTCCTTTCCTTTTGTTTTTGTATGCGCAAACAAAAGCGGGAACTGGAAGGACAAGGAGGAATGCCGACACGATCTCTCTCGTATCCGCCATACTCCAAAATCAGGGCACGTGTGCACCTTGTCCTACGTATAAAAGGGGACGTGTAAAGCGAGCGATGGAAGGCATAGACTCATCGTACCGTATCTCAGGTGCGTGCATGAATTTCCCCACTATGCAGACACGTCTGACAGACACTCTAGCTGTAAAACTATAACATGTCCGACTCACAAGACTCACCTGCTCTCGCATTACCGCCCTTCGATCATGTGAAGGCAGACGTGATCCTGCGCTCATCTGACGGCGTAGACTTCCGCGTATTCAGGCTCTTCCTTTCCCTCGCATCACCCTTCTTCGAGACGCTCTTTGATCTTCCCCAACCATCTGAGGAGACTGACACCGACATGGAGATCAAAGACGGACTCCCTGTTATTCCTGTCTCAGAGGACAGCAAAACGCTAGATTCACTCCTCCGCTTCTGCTACCCCTGCACCCTGGCAGAGGATCCTGTGCTCGAGGATTTCAGAGAGATCATTGACGTTCTCGACGCAGCGAAAAAATACTCCCTTGATGCCATCCAGCAGGCGGTGCGCAAATCTCTTTTCATTCCAAAAATATTGGAAACGAATTCGCTGCGTTGCTTCGCGATTGCGTGCCGCACCCGCATGCAGGACGAGTGCGAGCTTGCTGCTAAATACACTCTCCAGGAGCCATTGATTCCGGGGTGGTTCGAGGAGATCGAACTAATTACTTCTGCGGAACTCCTTTCGTTGTTGACATACCATCAAAAGTGCAGCAGCGCCGTCCTGGCTCTTAAAGATGTCCTTTATTGGATCCCAAATGAACTTAAACAAGGTTATGGCGGCTCCTGCGGATGCACACCCTATGGAGGTCGGCCGGGCCTTGGCGATTGGTGGCAGGTGTTCATAGATTCCACTTTCCTGGATTTGCGGGACAAGCCCTGTGCAGAACCGATCCGGTCAAATATCGAAAAGACAATACAGACTATTCGGCAGCGCGGCTGTGACAAGTGTCGCGAAGTAGCACCAGGCCGCCTGCGAGAAGTCAACATCATCTTTACGAACAAAGTCGAAGAGGTGACGTCAAAGGTAAACTTTTCCCACTTCACGATACTCAAGACGTCATTCAGCTCGCTGACTATATGGTAGGTTGAGCTGGACATGAAGTTTTGACGTCCGAGGTAGCCGTATGCAATGGACCGAGACACATATGTTCAGGTTCCCTCATATATGCGCTTGGTCACTGGCAGGTAAAAAAGAAAATAATCATAAGAGAAATTATGTTCTCGGCTTACCTCGTAGCATTTTTGTAGTTGATAAACGTGTAAGATTAGTAGTGCGCTTGTTCTGAGTGAATGTGGATCTGTCTTGAAGCTTCAAGACGCGGCAAATATTATGTAATTTCTAACTACTGCGTTCTGAGAGGTGAGTACATATCGTCAACCCTCGGACAAGCGAAAGTCGACGTTCCTTGGTAAGTTTTTTTTTTTTTTTTTTTTTTTTTTTTTTTCTTTCCGTCGGAGCTGCTGTTAGAGGTATCTAACTGCTTTTTCTGTTGTTGCGGCAACTGGTTTGGCTCAGCCTGAACTGGTGTCGTTCTCGACGAGGTCGAGCGCGTCACGGTTCATCTGAGACGCATACTAAGAGCCAACTAAGCAAACGCGAAGTGTCGATTATAAACCGATGTGATAACTGATATTGCCAGACGCTATCCTGGGTAATCGCATACAAGAACCATCCTTAAGGTTTCTGTGCCGCCCCGAAGTTCCATTTACTCGTGTACCCATGGTAACTTGTTACCTGACAGTACATGCAAAGACTAGCAAGTATGTCATCATCTGTGGTTGTGTACTTCTGGATGCCTTATTGTGCTCTTCTGAGTCTTTTCAACATCCGCAACTCTATCCGCTTGTGTGAAGCGAGCTACAAATTCTTTCGCTGAGACTTCCAGCGCTCGGAATCCAGGGCTAAGAAAAATGGGATCTCGGAAACTAACCGTCTTTTTTTGTTTGTCATTCTTGGGAAGCTATTAAGAGAGAGTCGCGTTCATTATTTCACAACTGTGTGGGGCGCTTCATGTTCTCTGATTCCGCCGCCCGGGATTGATCACCTACAGTACTAGACAGACCCAAGAAAAAGGGAGTAAGATTCACCCTGAAGGCGGCAAAACCTTTCTCGCCGCACTGAATTGGAGGAACTCCCTCCTCCAGCAGGTTTCGCAACGAGCCCCTAATGATGGCACTGCAATTCTCAGAATCCTTCTCGGTGCAAGGTGCGAGCGTTTACGTCTCCCGGCGATCATCGCAGATTTTGGGGTCTCACCCTTGTCCACTATATATATGTCCCCCCGGGTTTTCTAGATTTGCTCCATCGTGCGTGACCAGTGACGACGCCCTGGTCTCCTCTTGTCAGAATCACAACTGGCTCGTGTTCCACCTCCCGTTTCTCGCGGGCGCATGTATCCTATTGCCGTGCAACCGCAGAATTCACTCCACAAATTTCTGCCTCACATGTGTCGGCGGGGGAGCGGCACACATACAACCCCCGTATGTCCAAGTTTATCGACCTGCTCGAATGTTCTGACTTTCACCCATTCGAGCGCAGCAGTGGATCTTCGCCCATCGATAAACCTCCTGGCCCTGCCTCGAAGAGAAAAAAGGGTCACAAAACCAGGATGCTTCAGGCAAAAAGGCAGTAGGAGCATTCCTTCTGCGGTCCGGTGGGCCCATTTCAGAGCTGGCAATTTCATACCGATGAAATCCGTGCCAGATATAATTCCGGGGGACATGCAGCTACCAGCCTTGATGTGCGTTATGTCTAACACGAGGTCGTCAAGTGCCAGTTGAATTTCATTCATAGGCATCGATAAACCGTACTCCTGGTGCCGCAAATACCTATCGCGCTAGTCTTTTCCTTTTATCTTTGTATGCGCACACGAAAGTGGGAATCGCAACGAGGAGTGTCGATATGATCTGCCTCGCATTGGTCATACCCCAAAATAAGGGCATAGGCACTCCTTGTTCCACCTATAAAAGCGGCGTGTAACGCGAACGACGAAAGGCGTCGAGCCTTCATACTACATCTCAGGTGCGCGCGTATATATCCCGCTATCCAGACAAGTCTGACAGAATGGAAGATTTGAGTCAGCTGCGAAGTTATAACATGTCCCACTCACCTGATCGCGCATCATCGCCCTTTGATCATATGAAGGCAGATGTGATCTTGCGCTCATCCGACGGCGTAGACCTCCGCGTGTTCAAGCTCTTCCTCTCCCTCGCACCACCCTTCTTCGAGACTCTCTTTGATCTTCCCCAACCATCTGAGGGGACTAACACCGACATGGAAATCAGAGACGGACTCCCTGTCATTCCTGTCTCAGAGGACAGAAAGACATTAGATTCACTCCTCCGCTTCTGTTATCCCTGCATTTTAGCAGAGGATCCTGTGCTCGAGGATTTCAGAGGCATCATCAACGTTCTCGACGCAGCGAAAAAGTATTCTCTTGATGCGATCCAGCAGACAGTGTGCAAATCTCTATTCACTCCAAAAATATTGGAAATGAACTCGCTCCGCTGCTTCGCGATCGCCTGTCGCACCCGCATGCAGGACAAGTGCGAGCTTGCTGCTAAATACACTCTCCGGGAGCATTGATTCCGGGGTGTTTCGAGGAGATTGAGCTAATTACTTCTGCGGAACTCCTTTCGTTATTGACATATCATCAAAAGTGCAGCAGCGCCGCCTATGCCCTTAAGGGTAATCTTTCGTGGGTCCCAGCCGGACTTAAACCGAGTAACCCCTGTCAATGCTCGAGCAGAATGGCATGGGGGACTTTAAGATCCCCTGCATGGTGGAAGGGTTTCATAGACACCACTTTTCTGGATTTGGTGGACAAGCCCTGCGCAGGAACGGTCCAATTAAACGTTGAAAATGCAATACAAACTATTCGACAAGGCGACTGTGCAAACTGTCGCGAAGTAGCACCAGGCTACTTGCGAGAAATCAACATCGTCTTTGCGATGAAACTTGAGGAGGTGACCTCAAAGGTGAGCTTTTCCGGCTACAATGTCCGAAGATGTCATTCCGCTTGCTAACTTTATGGTAGATTAAGTTGGGCTTGAAGTTTTGACGTCTCAGATACATTCAAGTTCCCTCATACGCGTGCTTTGTCATGTAAAATGCAATTCTGCTCTCGTCGTTACCTCGTGGGCTTATCATTGACATGTTGGCTGACAAACGTGTAAGATAGTACGCTGGTGTTCTGTAAACGTGAATTTGTGCTTTAAAATTTTTCGCAGTACGGTTGACCTGGCGTGGAATGTCCGAGGCCGATGAAGGTGTCAAGGACCGAGGACCGAGGACCGAAAGCGCCCGTCGCGCTGGTTGCAAATCTGGATACCTTCCTCTTGAGATTATCGACACCTCTAGACCGACTTGGCGAATGACGAGGACAATATTAATATTGATCTGGTTCAATCATACCGTGTTCGTCGCGCTAGCCTGTCAGTATCTGTGATCATCAAATTCCGCCTACTTTGGCTACGTAAGAAAGAACCCGATCTGCGATCGTTGCCTCCGGATGTCTCTTAGTGAATATCTGCTACGGTCAAGCCAACTAGGTCTGATTATTGAACATGACATTGGACCATTGGCACACCTATGCATGCATACATGCCGGAGCTCGCGGCTGCGACGGCACTGCATGAAGCTCAAACCTGGTCCCCGATTGGGGTGATTCATATCACCAGTGGCGTCATCAGTCGGTGCTCCTTGTTATAACTTCATCAGAAGATTAAGTGTCCAAGGGTACCTGTCCGAACAAACTCTTGTTTTGCAATGCATCTCACTTACTACATGAGCAGTGCTCCGGAGTTGATGTTATTCCATCCATGAGTCTTGTCACGGCAGCCGTCTGTGGTGCGTCGGAACGAGGTTTATAAATCGTCGACTTAACGTACAGAGGCTGAAGAAAGATAGAGTATCGTACCCAACACAACAAAGGGACACACCTGAAGAAAGCTAGAAGGTCGAAACTGGGGGAGTAAGTAAGAACATGACAGTAACATGACAGCCCGGGACTAGGCGTGTTCCATCACAAGTCCATAGAGCAAGGGCGGATGTTTAGCCACTGGAAGAAGACTCAACGGAAAACAAAGTCGTTCCCTCTCGACTATGCAGACTCTATGTATGATTATATAAGCATCCCGATCAGGATCTCCTGTTCCACTGCACGGGTGCTCCCCGTATGTCGGCAGCGGAGTCTCCGTACTCTCAAAGAAATGGATCCTCGTCTATCGATAAACCTGTGCCGTACCCCGATGGGAGAGGAGGTTACAAAATTGACATCTGTCGGGGCAGAAAGGCTGTCGGATAAAGCATCTTCATCTTCCTGTATGGTTGGTTACAGAGTATCAATCTGATGGAATCCGCAGCAGATATAATTCCAAGGTGCGTGCATTAGGATCTAGCCTTGACCGTGTGTTATGTCCTACGCGAGGCCTTCACATACCAACTGATTTTCATCCATAGTCATCCATGAATCGCACTCCTGGTTCCGCGAATACAAATTGTTCGTCCGTCGCTTTCCCGTTTGGATGTGCAATGATGAAAACCGGAATCGAAGGAAGCGGAGAATACGGTATCATCGTCTTTCCCGCTCTGGCCATGCCTCAGAATCGGGCATGCGTACACGTTGGTCTACCTATAAAAGTGACATCTACAGCGAGTGATGAAAGTTGTCGAGCTTTCGCACAGTATCTCCGGTACGTGGAAGAATTCCCCTATTACCTAAACCAGTCTGACAGGATGAAACGTTCTAGCTGTGGGACTATAACATGTCTGATTCACAAGACTTGCCCACTTTCGCACTGCCGCCCTTTGATCATGTGAAGGCAGATGTGATCCTACGCTCGTCTGATGGCATGGACTTCCTTGTTTTCAAGCTCTTCCTCTCTCTTGCATCGCCGTTCTTCGAGACTCTCTTCGATCTTCCCCAGCCATCCGAGGAGACCAGCACAGATGTGGTGATCAGAGATGGACTACCTGTCATCCCCGTCTCGGAGGATGGCAGGACCCTGGACTCACTCCTTCGCTTCTGTTATCCCTGCACTTTAGCAGAGGACCCTAAGCTCGAGGACTTCAGAGAGGTCGTTGACGTTCTCGAGGCAGTCAAAAAGTACTCTCTTGATGGAATCGAGCGGACGGTGTGCAAGTCTCTATTCAACCCACAGATTTTGGAGGTGAACTCGCTGCGCTGTTTCGCGATCGCCTGCCACTCCCGCATGCAAGATGAGTGCGTCCTTGCTGCTAAGTACACCCTTCGAGAGCCTCTGGTTCCGGGGTGGTTCCAGGAGATCGAGCTGATTACTTCCACGGAACTCCTTTCGTTATTGACATACCATCGAAAGTGCAGTAACGCACTCCTGACGCTTAAGGACGACCTCACTTGGATCACAAACGAATATCATCAGTGGAACGCGATCCCATGGGTAATTGCTAGGGTTTCCGGTGGCAGCTACTGCGGCTGCCCTCGATCATCGTTAGAGAGAAATCTATTTGGAGATCGATATTCGACTGCCCAATGGTGGGAGGACTTCATGGACTCGACTTTTCTGGATTTGCGAGATAAGCCTTGTGCGGAGACAATTAAGTCAAATGTCAAAAAGGCAATACATGCTGTTCGACAGCGTAACTGCAGGCATTGTGCCCCCGTGGTGCCAGCAGGCATGCGAGATTTGGGCACCGTGCTTACGAACAAACTTGAAGAGCTGACTTCAAAGGTGAGCATTTCTGCAACGAAACCCACGGATGTCATTTAACCTGTCAACTATCCACTAGGTCGAACTGGACCTGAAGTTCTGATCTCTGAGATACGTTTTTGTCTGCTGTCAAAGGTTCCTAGTCTGCTAGCTGCAGAGAGTTAGCATATTCTCGTCCTTACCTTACGGGACCAAACATGTCAATCGATAAGCGTGTAGGATAGTCTGCCTGTACCTGTGAATATGCAACTTCGTCCGTACTATTCAGACCCAAATTAATTGGGCAAGCATACAGGCTTGTACCCTGCTCAGAATAGGTGTCAGTAGTGAGGTCGTACCCATTCACAGACAGTTCGCCAATTCGTAAGGTTGATGAGGACGTAGAGAAAGAGAAAGCTAGTCATCGACTTGTTGAATTCGTCGTCTCCTATTCCTCTGCCATGGCCACTCTCCGGATGAGTCAGGCATGGGCGATAGCGTCACCGCAGGTAACTCCCACTCCATGTACTCTCCTGACTAGATCTCTTCGTCACTCACATCCCTACGGGTTACCGCACAACTATAGTGAGTATTTTAGAATCTCGCATGCGAGATGGTGCATGCGATGGTCCAGTATGCTGCACAGCAGCGGGGAACGGGGGTCGCTGTAACTTGTGACCGACGGTAAACCTCTACTGCACATGGGAGGTATTTGCTCATCAATGAGGGCAATTCGGAGGTATGTGACCGGGTTTCCTTTTCGTCATGAAGAATACATGCGGTAGCTTCAATAAGGACCGCACGTAGACCCCTCTCCGTTGCTTTCCCATGTGGCAGTGAGTTCATTTCACATAACCTTCTCATCAGGATCAAAACGTTCTTCGCGCCGTTCCTCTCGGATGCGCATGACCATGGTAACACCAGAACTCGCGCCGCAAGTCTTTTTTGTACATACATACGTCAGCGGGAGGCCATCGGCATTCCTACGCCCTCTATCTGACCGGACTTATTGATTTGCTCAGTGTCAGGTTTTTTTGCCCCATGTGAGTGCAGAAATGGATCGTCGTCCATCAAGATCCCCCCTGGTCCTGGCCCCAAAGGGAAAAGGTGGTCACAAGTCGAGATTCTGGGGATAAAGGCTAGCCGTGGTGAGTCCATTTCAAAGTTTTTATTTCATTTCGAAGGCACCCGTGCCGGATATCGTTCACCCTGGTATATTCGGCAAGCTGCATATTGAAATTTTACCTGCAGACATCGATGAACCGTACATCTGGTATATGCACCAATTTTACACATCTAGTAGTCCTTTCTTCTGTACGTGCACCCGCAAAAAGAGGAACCGGAAGGGTGAAGGGAATGATGGAAAGGTCTGCTTCGCTCCGACGAACACCTCAAAATCGAAGCACCTGTGCACCTTGGTTGATCTATAAAGGCCTCTAATGTGACTGACGAAGGTAGTCTGGTTTTCGCACCACACTTCAGGTTCGTGTTTGTTTCACTCGTTACCCAGATGAATCTAGTCTGACAAAATGCTCTAGCTGTTGTAACATAGCATGTCCAACTCACCCGGCACACCTATGTCTGCATCACCGCCCTTCGACCACGTGAAGGCAGATGCGATCTTGCGCTCATCTGACGGCGTTGACTTCCGCGTCTTCAAACTTTTCCTTGCCCTTGCATCACCGGCCTTCGAGTCCCTCTTCAACCATTTCCAACCGTCTGGGGAAACCAGCATCGCCGCAGAGATCAGCGACGGACTCCCAGTCATCTGCGTCTCAGAAGACAGTAGGACGCTAGACTTACTCCTCCGTTTCTGCTATCCTTGTACTCTAGCAGAGGACCCTTCTCTCAAGGATTTCGGGGAGGTCATTAGTGTTCTCGAGGCGGCCAAAAGGTATTCTCTTGATGCGATAAACCGGACCGTGCGCAAATCGCTGTTCAGCCCAAAAATATTAGAGGTGAATTCATTGGATTGCTTCGCAATCTCCTGTCACTATCGCATGCCAGAGGAGTGTATTCTTGCTGCTAAATACACCCTCAGGGAACCTCTGGTTCCGGGATGGTTCGAGGAGATCAGGCTGGTCACTTCAACCGAACTTCTTTCGTTACTATCGTACCATCAAAAATGTGGCAAGGTCGTTCAAACGCTCAAGCGTAATCTGTCCTGGATCACGGTAGAATATTGCCAGTCGAGCGCGGTCCCATGGATGGTTGCTATGGCTCCCAGTGGCTACTCTTGCGGATGTCCCCAGTCAACGTCCGGGAAAAAGCTATTTGAAGAGCCAATTGCTCGATGGTGGGAGGACTACATGAATTCTACTTTTTTGGATCTGCAGAACAAGCCTTGTGCTGAAACGATCCGGTCAAACACTGAGAAGGCAATAAAAGCTGTCTTGCAACGCAACTGCCCGTATTGTTGCCCCGTGGCACCGGGAGGCATGCGAGAGTTCGCTATTCTCTTGACAAAGAAAGTCGAAGATATAATCTCAAAGGTGAGCTTCGTCTACTAACAAAAATCAAAGGTGTCCGTCAACTTAATTTAAATTATGGGGCAGGTGGCGCTTGATCTAGCGTTTCTGAGAGACAGACGGTTGCCGCTGGGTGTGGCTGGTGCTTTAGGAGGTGGTAGTGGCAGAGGTGGTGGTGGAGGTGATAGCGGTGGAGGTAGTAGTGGCGGAGGTAGCGGTGGTGGTGGTGGTGGTGATGTACGTTTTAGAGGTAGAGATGGAGGGAAAAAGATAAAGAAAAAAAGGTAGCTGATAGCTGATCGCCTTGTTCTTGTCATTTATCTTACAGTACCACAACCCCTTCCCAGTAAAATCTAGGAAAGAATCATCAAATTCGGTCGTACGATCACAAAATTCACCTACGCCTGAGATCGTGCGTTCGGGCGCAAGGAATTACCAGAGGCCAACTCGTGGCTAAGTTCAAGTTATATTCACACACGATCGCTCGGCGAGCACTATAGCCTAGAGTCCGTCCAGGGATTCATTACTAGCATCAATACGAAAAAAAAGGTATAGGCAATGCAGCCGTTATATCGAGACGACACTTCACACCTGCAACAACAGAGCACCGACAGCTGCCATTACTGCAGTGCCGATGATCGTCATTGGGATTGCATCGATGTTCAATGCTGGGATACTTCCGCTGGTCTTACTCTTGCTAGCAGACGTTCCACCTGAGCCGCTTGGAACTGAGGAGTCGCCGCTCGTGCTGTTTGAGTAGGGGAAGCTGGTGTTCTGGTTAGTCTCACGGTACAGGTTCGTAGTCGGGATGTTATTGCAGTAACCAATAGAGTCCATCTCAAAAGAAGAATAAGCGACAGCGGGTTGAAAGAGGACCTGAACCTACCGTTAGGTGAGGAGTGAAGTTCAAGGCTGCGGGGAGGGTATAGCCGATAGCAAGGTCAACCGTTTGAGGGTACAGATCATGCTCCAGGACAATAAAACTAGACGAAGTTTGTGACATGCTTTGAGATAGACAGACAAACTTACCCAGTGTCGAGGAGAGTTGCATTATTTAGGATAGCCTGGAATGTGGCAAAGGATTGCGAGCCATTCACAACGCCACCAGCAACTTTCCAATCTGTAGGACATTTCAGGGATGTACTTGCATGATGACAGCCGAGTTATTTTACCATTGGTATCAAACGTCGCACCAGATGGAGTTCGAGTCCAGATGACGGGAATCATACCCATAGCGAGACATATAGCACGGACACGATCGTCGATGTCTCCGTAAGGAGGGCGCATCAGGGTTGGAGTTACACCAAGGACCTCCTTGATAGCTTTACGTGTCCAACCCAATTCAGCGACAACTTGCTCGGTAGTAAGCATAGTGAGCGGCTAAGAATTGTACGCATGAGTAACGGAGGGATGAAATGAAAAAGATTGAAACCAACTCTATGCGACCAAGTATGCACAGCAATCTCGTGGCCAGTCATGTACTCCTCAACAAGCACTTGAGGGCGCTCTACAACACGCGAACCGACCACGAAGAAAGTAGAAGTAACGTTAATTGAAGATAGATAATCAAGTAGTTGTCTGCAATCTGGTTAGTAACGAATACGGAACCATGAGAACGTCCTGCATACTGAGCTGCAGGGAAAAATGATGAGTGAACGGGTTCTGCAGATCAGAACGAAATTAACTTACTGTAAAATGCTGGACCGTCGTCAAAACTGTGGAACGGACGGCTCAGGAATCGAACAAACATAAATGACATGACTGGACATACCTAACACCCCAGGTTAATTTGTCGGGGCAAGCTACAATATCAGTATCACGGGTATAACCACCGCAAGTCCACCAGCCACGGCTGGCGGCATCCGCAGCTGCAGCGGGGTCCCCGACGCAAGTACCGTCCGCGGTGGGAGGAATATCCGGGATATCGAAGCCATCAAGTTCCTGCATCCATTCCGCCACCTCAGTTGAATCTGTTTATAAAGGTAGAATAAGTAGCAGTTTCACGTTCACTGTACAGAGTACCAACCAGTGGGGGCAATCTGGTCTTGAGGTGGCCAGCTAGCGGCCTGGAAGACGACTGTGGTAAGTGAGCACGTGAAATGTGTGAACGGTCGTCAAGTAACCTACAGGGTGTCGGCAAGGCAGGTGCGCCCGAGATCGGGGGCGTCGCACCGGCAGGGTATGTAGCTGTGAGCGGTAGAGTCGGCTGTGAAGGCATGCCCGACGTGATCTGGCTCAATGGGGGAATGGTAGTTCCCCAAGTGTTAGTCTGAGGGCCCGTCGCGGACGCGCCAGTCGTGGTGGTAGCTGTCGTGGTAGCAGCGGATGTGGCGGCAGAACCAGAAGAGATTGTCAACGAGGACGTCCCAGTACTTGCTGTCATTGAGGGTGTCGTGGTATCCCTGGGGTAGATGTATTTCCTTGCGAGACGGGCATGGTGTTCAGTTGCGCTGGCGGCACTGACGAACGTTAAGAGAGCGATAAGTTGATGTAGGCGCATCTTCATTGCGACAATGTCCGACCGGACGGAAAACGAGTGACGGATTAGACCGCTGCAGGGGGGGATAAGAGAAGGGAACAGGGAAAAATCGAAACACAAAAGAACGAGCGACACAACGGCAACAAGAAGTTTTCCGACCTTGACTTGGCCTTGACAGCGTCGCTTGGTCCAACCACAGGACCTGCCTTATATGGTAAACGCCAAGAAAATGATTATATAAGGCGCGCCCTTGGCACAGGCCCTAAATACGCTTGTTCGCTTTTTTGTGGCACTCAGCTCCCACGAGGACAAGCAGTCTGATGGCTCCAAGTCTCCACTACAGGGCGGCGCAGTCGAGCCTTCGAGGAGAGTATCCGTGATGAACTCGTGGATTGCAAGGGGCGGGTGCGAGATAGTAGTGTGGGTCCGTGGGTCTGGGAGTAACAGCTACCCTTCCTTGCACTTCACAATACTAACTATGTTCGTTTATAGACCCAGCTATCTATCTAAACGGCCTTCATGCTTGTCGTCGTTTGAGCGACTAGGCTAAGCGTCATTTCTGACTACGAGATTGAAATCAGAAGCCGAAGATGACTGCGACTCTCACCTGAATCACCTGCCGCACGGCATCGTTCCCGTCATGCACTCCAACGCGGGAACCAACACGAGGAATTTCATCACCAGCTCCACCAGAGCTGCGGATCGCCTGTTTGTTTGGTAAGGAATGGCTTGGAACGGCAGGTGGGTTCGTTTAATCCCCGATGTACGCGAAACGCAGCACATTCTTTGGGTGGGTGGCTACAAGTTCGTTCTTTCTGAATACGACGACTGCACAGTAAGTATGGGTTCATTGAGTTCACGGTGTCTGACGAAACTTGGCATCAGGTTCACAGGTGCAACTATAAGCTCTGGAGGAAATTACAATAGCTTTAGAATACACTAGGTGAACGTCTCAACATTTGCCACCTATTACAGCCTGTCATAGCCTCGTGGTCAGCAATAGCCAGATGAAATCTGTCCGCGTGCAATCACTGTATCGGGAAAGACTTTCAAAGAACGTACTTAACGCTTGCCGATTGACTCCACTGGTACGCCTTCGTTTTCATTACATTCATGACGAAAGCGATGGAACGGAAACATTTCTGCTTAAGAACAATGGGATTATGTGCCTGCAGCAAACCCTTGAAACAGTCAACATAGCTGTAAGCGCACTTGGCCTGAGTCGCTCGGCTCGCACAGCAAGGGCTAGGGCCAGTGTTGTCTTTGAAGCTGGACCAAGGTATATTCATCCGTTCACGCTGTCTGACAGTCTCGGATTGCTGGGCGTTCGGCCGTGCCTGGCATTGTGGTGGAGGTACAACGTTTAGAGGAAAATGACTGATACAAGCAGTTCTCGATCGCGGGTCGTGCTCGTTCAAATAGTACCCCATCAGTTCAGAATAGTGACGACCATTTGACCAGCTTTGTTCAGCATTCCTAACCACTAGAAACTCTCCTCTCAGCGGTCGCCAATGACTAACTATACTGTTTCCTAGTCAGTCGTGACGGAGCAGGGATAGAGTGAGTGTGAATCTTCTCAAGGAACATGTGGTTATCCTCGAGATTGCCGTACCTTGTGGTTAGGTATAGGCCACCTACTTATGCTGTTCTGACAAGGTGAGTGAAAGCCTCGACGACCACACGGGAAGTATTTCCCTGCATTTTCATTTAGTATGTCATATCAATAACACTGACCATCTATTTTCTGGATTGGGGCAGACTTGAGACAGGAGTTCGTCAAGATTGCTTGTATTACATTCAATGAACCTGTATGGTGTAATAGTGTCTTCCCTCACCTCGTTTCCCGCCCTGTTTCTTCGTCGGATCACAGTGAATGACTTTCGCGTCAATCCCTCACGCACCAGGTATATGTGAAATACATGGTTGATGGCACACTACTGCTTGCAGTGCGCTAGCAGCCTGGGAGTCTCGGCCGTCTGCACGGTCCAAATGTTCTGGTAACCAACGCAGCAGCGAGGACGTGCCGCCGAGGAGAAACACACCCTTCGAAGAGCGGAGTATACGAAATGGAACGTCCTTGGTCAGGTTCTGCCAACTACTTAGATCTGGGCGAGCCTCATAACCACTCGGTAATTTGACAACTCGATTGAGTCATCGATGACCTTTTTTTGGACTTAGCTAACTCTTGATGCAGAGAAAATGGCCAACAACCCAAAAGGGAGCAGTGCTGAAGATCCTCTCTTCGGTGCCGTGCACAGTATATATGCTCTTTATTATCTAGACTCAGGTGAGGGAGCGTCCTTGCAATGGCAAGCCCCTTCAGCAAGTTCCCATGCAGCCTCGAGGTCAATATAGGTCAACTTGTGTCATGCCCTGCCTCATAATCTGAGCCAGTCGTGAGGGGCAACGAACTCCCAGAAGCACACAGGCCAAGATGCGCTACAAACCTCATACACAGCAAGGTCTTGGATCGGCGATCCGGGCAGTGCTCGTTGATCATCAATGGATGTATCGCGGACTCCTAAGTTCCATATCGTTTCCTGCTTGATGAAACCTGATGAAACGCGTCCTTAAAAGGTCGACGCTGATTCTTTCATGCTTTGCTGTTCCTGCATAGGTCAGGCATCATGTACTATAGCATGAACACTTGATCCTTGGGACGCGTGCCCGGTTATTTCTGGGCACTACAAGAACAGATGCTCATCTTACTGATTCTATAAAGGCAGATGGCTTAGGATATGTCCAGGAGCTTGCCTCGAATGCGCGGCGGCCACGCAGTACTTTCAACGCTCAGTGGACTATCGGAGGTCGTATGATGTTGTATCTGCTCGCAGTCGCGCTTTTTGGTGCTTCGTCCATTCATGCGCTCACCACACGCCAGACCATTGCTGTTCTGGATTCGTCCCAAGTCGACTCGTACACGCCTTACACTTATTACGCCAGCACTGGGTACTGCAGTGCTGCGCAGACGCTCGCCTGGGACTGTGGCAGTATGTCTCACTTACCTTCGATATCCTCTGCAGTCTAACACGTGTCTTGGCTTGCAGCCAACTGTGAGGCTAATCCTGGTTTTGTACCTGTTGCCTCTGGGGGAAACGGCGACGCTATTCAGTATTGTAAGCATCCAGTTTCGTTTTCACGTGCGAGAGAGTCCATGGGAATGCACCGTTAGGGTATGTCGGATATGATCCTCTGCTCAGCACTGTGATCGTCGCGCACCAAGGAACCGACCCTTCCGAGATGTATGTTCTCTCACACTCATACCATTTCATCTTGGCGTGACAATTCATTTCGATCGTGGAATGGTAGTTTGCCCCTCATCACTGACGCCGACTTCTTCCTTGCGAACCTTGATTCCTCGTTGTTCCCGGGGATTTCCTCTGACATCAAAGTCCACAACGGATTCAGCGACGCACAGGCGTTGTAGGTTCTCCGCCATCATCATCGCTGCTGCTTCAAACATCAACGATATATCATCATATTACAGGACTGCGACAGACGTTCTCGCGGCTGTGCAGACAACTTTGTCAAAGTATGGAACAACGTGCATCACTTTGGTCGGTCATTCCCTCGGTAAGTGATGGTCGAATGTTGCACTTCAGGATGGTTTTCATTGATGCTACGGCCTTATTTCCATTTCGTCAGGAGCGGCCATATCCCTTCTAGACTCTGTCTATCTTCCGCTTCACCTCCCCTCAGGCTTGACTTTCCAGACTATCACGTATGGTCTTCCTCGAGTAAGCCTCGCATTCACTCCTCTTGTCTCCCAAAACGCTTGGCTCAGGCATTGACAGGTCGGTAACCAAGCCTTTGCCGACTACGTGGATGCCAATCTCCATCTCATCCATATCAACAACAAGGAGGATCCAATCCCGATCTGTCCAGGAATGTCCCTCGGCTTTGTCCATCCTGCTGGAGAGATTCATATTGACGATTCTGGAGAGTGGGCTGCGTGTCCTGGACAGGACAATCTGAGCACTCAGTGCATTGTTGGCGACGTGCCAAATATCTTCGATGGTAACGAATCAGACCATGATGGCCCATATAACGCCGTCGAAATGGGTTGTTAGTGGTGCAGAGCGTGCGCCTTATCGAGGAAGGGCAACGAACGAGTAGACGGCAGGACGGCGGAGAGCGTGGTAAAAGGAAGGCAAGTATCTTGGAATCAGAAGGGATATTGTAGTGTAAGGTTTTCGGATTTATCTATCTATTGTAGTTGACCGGGTTAGTTCTGTGCGTCCTTCATGATGACACGCGTACATAATGGTTTACTATGACACCATAACATTATTGCACATAAAGGTAGATGTCAAACTCTGAGCCTTTGCAATTGACTCTGCCTATAGATCAGTCTACTAAGGTAGGGCGCTTGATCCCAAAACGGTGTTCTGTCACCCGTTGCCCACCTCGTGAACGCAGCATTTATATGTGGTCCTGTATTTTGGGCATTTCCCATGGTTCCCCATGCGACCGAACGATACAAGGTCTCTTGAGGCGGGCGACCATCCTTTTGACTCCCGCTGAACTTAGGTTCCGATCTCCGGCCCCATATCAGTGTCGTTCCTTCTTAACAAACGGGCAGGTGTGGTCTTCGATGTTGCTGTGCTTTCGGGTTTCAATTGTGTTTGATTTGGTGTGGAGAAGATGCTTGGTCCCAGACGAAGTCGACTACAGAACGAGTCAGCGCGTGAAGGAAACACAGGTGCGCAGAAGTCTGCAGAATTCTGGAACCTATCTTAGTTCAATCTTCCGCTGTGAATTTACACGAGCTCTGTCGATGAAAAACGGTCCAACGGAGGACTCGCCAACTGGATCATTTTGGGAAAGAGGTGCTGAAAGGGGACCCGGGGATCTTCAGTCTGTCCACATCATCCCATGTCTTTTGCATTTCGGCTTCCGAGTGCCGTTGCCCCACCTCGAGCCGCCTCACCAACCCCGGATCTTCTCGTGCCTTGGTATCTTCCTGCAGTTGTTTGGTTATTTCCTTTTGGCCGTGCCGGAGCTTCTGGAATTGCGTATAGGGGGCTTTACCGGCAGTTGTCTCGTTCAATTTCCTTCCTGCATCAACCAGCTGTTTCTGCACCAAATGCGCTTCTTCTCCTTCGAAGCCTGTGACAATCTCTTACGCGGATTTCGAGGATTCGTTGAATTGTTTCGTGACGAGCCCCACAGCCAATCAGCGGCTTCCGATGTTTGTTCCTAGATGCGACACTCCGCTCTCTACGAGATTCACATCTCTCGCCTTATCCCACAAGGTGGACATCAATCACACGCGCTCCGCAGCCCTGTCTCCACGCAACCTGGCAAACATATCGGGGTTCTTGCACATCGATCTCTACATCCGTTTATATGTTATGCCATGAGTGTAGATAATGACGGTCAGTTTGACCCCTTGGCGGCATCTGTTCTGGTCTTAATGAGTAATAAATCTGACAAACTCAGTGGCTCACTTCTCTAGCTGTTCCACGGTCGTACGCACGTGGTCCGATCGATAAGTGACATCGCATCCCGTAGGACCCATCAATCTGTGTTAGTCTAGTTTGACGACGAAGAAGATTCACGAAGAGGACCTACGCGATAACAAAGGGCTTGATGTGTGACACGATATCCCTGTGGGTAGGGCAGAGCTTGCAGGGTTCAAACCTCCGAGTATATGATACGTGCAGTGCACTTGGTCATGATGGCTTGAAGGCTGATGGCAATATCCACATGGCTCAGATAATCCTCATACAGGCCTAATTGATGTCAATGAATCTGTAAACTGCTCGGCGCATGATCGGCAGCTAAATGGCCCGAAGCCAGGACTTGAATGGGTTTGTGTTGGGAATCGATGTCCAAAAAGGTTGGAACAACCGGTCACCTATGACGCTACATGCAGCGTCATTGCCTGTGGACCGGTTTACATGGTTGGACGCCTGATCTCAACACTGTTCCCATGCGACAAAGCAATGGGAGGTCTCTTAAGGCAGTGATCGACCATCCGATTTGAGCTTTTCAACTTGTGCCAAACTGGCGGACGTGGCCCTCGATGTCGTCTGATCCGTCTGCTGCTTGCGCAGCGCTCTCGGGTTTCAGTTATATCGGTGCGGAGATGATTGGTTCCAAACGACTCACGAGATTAACCACAGAGCCGCATGTTCCAGCACGAGCAGGTACGACGACGCCATTGTCATGACCTACAGGCTTAGTTGAAGGCCGAAGCTGTCCCGTTGGAATGGTATACCTCCTTCACCTATGACCGGATGCCAAACAGTTGTGATTTAGATAACTGCTTACCCAGAGCTCACAACCAGAGTTGAATCAAACCTTGTATTACGAGTATTCTCAATTACAGACACCCTAAAATAAAAGGCAACGGAAACGAAAGTGCGAAGAAAGGAACGTAAGTTGAAAGGAACGTGATTTGGCGACGTTGGATGTTGGGTGTCTCGCGATGACTCCCATCACGGCAGCCAGGAGAACAAAAACTCTATACCAAGAAAGTTCAGAAAGAATGGTGCTTCTTCATGAACCTTCTCCCATGGGCAGATAACTTCGGCGAAGGCGGGTTATTGGGTACAGACTGGTTTAAAACAGGTGCATCGAGGACGGCGGCGGGCACACTTCTGCTCTTCGAACTAGTCTTGTTGATGTATGGTTGGCAAACGTTGTCATCGTAGTAAGAAGCGGGATTCTGAGTAAGTAAACCCATGCTCAGAGCCTCAAGATAAGACCTATATCGACGTCTATCACCAGGCCGAGGCAAAAGATTTGAGAATGCCACGTACCACTGGCGAGCCAGCTCGGTCCCATTTGTCAAGTCCGAGACCTCCGTCTTGAAGTTCCAATACTACGCCCAATGAATCATTCATTCTACACGGAATTCTGTCGTTAAAGTGCTTACTATCCATCCGGCGCTCTGGCTATAGGCCCATTTTTGAGCGTCACCCCATTGTTTCAAGAAGCTATCGGTTGCGACAAATTGGGTGGAAAGACCCCATTCTCCAAACCAGAGAGGTGAATCGCCAAGCGCAGCATCATCTGAATACGCTGAAGATCTGAGAGATCCGTAGTCAATATAGGTTTCGTTCCACTGTTCGAGGAGCTACTTACTGCAAATGCTTTGCATAGTACGCTGTGGGATCGGCAGCGGCCACACCCTATGCACGGCAAAGGAAAAGCTGAACACTCATCACAGATTCCATGATAATAAGGCTTACACCGAACCTAGTGGGCGGGAATGAGCCATTCGACACATGAGATATGTGATGTACACATACGAATAGTAGAGATGGTTGTCGTATCCCTGAGGGCCAATAGCGGCATTTGCCGGATTAGGCGGATTGTCGTACTGCCAGTTAACGTCCATGAAACTGTAGACGCGTGATACAACTTCCTAACAATAAAACTAATTTTGCTTACCTGGTAACCAATGGTGAACGGCGACTGTTGAAGGGTTCGGAGGTAAGAGTGCCGGAAAGCCCATACTGAGACCCAATGCCTATAAGGATCGGGATGGCATCTTGGAGCGCATCGACGACGTCCGCATCGAATAGAGACAAAGAACATGCCTGTTGGAGAGCCGCAGTGAAATTGGTAGTTGGAAGGGAACCCGGAAGATTTGGATTGTAAATGGGAACGCGGATACCAAGAAGGGTTTCAATTGCACGGATAGTCTTCACAAAGTTTTTCTGGACTACACCATAAATGCATCATCGTTGCAACTACAACACTCAACAAGTAAAGGAATACGCACAATCGCCATATCCGGGTGTTTGCGCAGCGTCCATTATAGGTTCATTAACCGCCTCAATTGCAAAGACATTTGAAAACTGGGGGTCGAGGTGCGATAAAGTTGTCATGACAGCTGTCCAGACCAATGCACGATGATAATTGTGCGGCGTCTGTGATTGAACGGATGAGTTATCAATTGCCAGTTCTCGGAGTGTGACAACAAACATAGAACTGGACGTCGTCTGTGCATCTAAAGATATTGAATGAGAAACACGACATTCGAATGGAGCCAGCGAGTCGGCACGTACCGTCCGGTAAACATCTGACCAGGAGTTTGCACTCCAGGAAGGGCGTGATGATCCAAGATAGCGTGCATTCCAGCATCCCTTATCCAACCCAAACCGCGGCGCTGGAGAGGAGGTAAGTCGGGAAGATCTTCACACATACATTCGCACTCCCCAAATATTCCAGACCACCACGAGGATAATTTTCTTCTGGTCTTTCAACGAGGGCTTCTACGATCCAATACCCAAGCTGGTCGAAACACGTCAGAACCTGCTGTATCTCGGATAAAAGATGTTTTACCGGGACACGCAGTGTATTGATCCCAGCATTCTTAAGGTCTTGAAGGTCGCTCTGTGTGAACCAATTATCCCAGTGGTCGGCAAATATCTCATCTACTGTGTCGGGGTATGCCATCGCGAAATCACTATTCAAATAAGAAACTAAAGAGGGACATGAAAAGAGCATGCGCACAATTCGCATTCGATACACTGTGTGCAGTCGGAGCAGATTTGCCCTCCCATATTTGTCCAAGCTATATATAAAAAATCAAGGAATCAGGTATCGTCACGATTATGGTCGAGAGACCTGTCACCTTGTGGAAGCATCCAAGGCTCGAGTACAAGCCTTCGCAACCATTCCACATTCAAAATCGCTTGAAAGCAGCAAGAACCACTTACCATGATCCAAGGTTAACGCCGTAAATCTTCTCAACTGGTAGTTGGGCGAATACTTGAGGAACGGCCGCGACCAAGAGCGGAAACCAAAGAAGTCCCCTCATTCTCGGATCCTAGCCAAAGAAACGACCGACAGGAAAAAGAATGACAGTGAGAAGGGACTCGGAAGAGAAGTGCTTGGAGAAACTGTTCTTTATGTAAGTGGTCATGTATGCGATCGGGGGCAATTTACCCGTGTGTATCCAGCGTCACGAAGGGTGCCGAAGTGTTACGGAGAAATTCTGCACATTGACAACAGTCAATACCTTGCGAGGAGCTCTGCAGTCGACTCGTCCTGTCCGGCACCCGGAACCTCCGTAGCCTGATCACTGTTAGCCATGTAACGAAAACCGCACGCTAGCCAGAGAAGTGGTCCCTTCGAGGGATCATGAAGTCCCGGACATCACGTCCGGCCGAATTGAAGCCAGACGGATGCACATATAGTTAGACCGCTTTCACAACCGGCAGGGAATAGCCGACAACATTGGTTATGCGTTTGGATATGCTTGCACACTTTCTCGTGCTCCTGTTTCTCGTGCTCGCTCTTTGGTTGTTCCAGCATCAACGTGGCTCCGGGCATGCTAAATGATCTTAGGGACTTAGGGACTGGAGCAAGCTTTTCCATAGTGTGGTAGATGCTGGTCTTCGGAACATCCCGAAGTGAAAAACGTCTGTACCCTACATCAGGAAGCGAAAAAATGGTTTAGACCTGTTTAAACCCGTCACTGACTGGTCGTGACCGCGATTCTGTCATTCCCCGTTTCTCTCGGTGTTTTCCTTGCTGGCCCCACCTGCTCATTCTTTCCCACGCCACCACTACAGTCTCCCAAGATGTCTATATCTGTCCTCCAATCACATCCTTCTCCTGATCCTCCGTTTTCAATATCACTACCGACGATCCCGCTAGCCCTAGCTATCCACAGGTCGTTAATATCACCTTGGGAACCGGTGATCACGACCCCAAGTCTTCCGGCGATGATGAGGATGACGTGAAAGTCTCCATCTCCACCACCCTTCAGGTGGCCGCCATACCGTTAGCATTCACCTTTATATCCAGGTAAGTACCGGATGCATATTTATATCCCGTGCCCTTGGTGTTTCAAACACTACTCAATTCCCGGATGCTGCCACATAGTGACTTGTCTCGTACGTACTTAAATCTGTCCATTGCTGAACACTTGATATTTTCAGAATGGGTAGGCATCGGTTGGCAGGATGCAGTGTATAATGTCTGAGTTGTCTGTATGCGTTTTCCCATTCTCAGCGTGCATCCTCAGTACTTTTCTTCGTCAAATAATGATTTCACGATGACATACTCTGATACGGTAGACTAGTTGTTCGTTGAGTACTGGGGTAGCTGGTTCACGCGGGGCATTCTCCAAGGCCTCGAGAGTGCTGTGATCAATACAATCCGTATTCCGGCATGATTCCTAGACATTGCTAACCCGGGCTTTATGAAGTGTTTCCATATTGGGTCTTAGAAGCCGTCAGAACGACCGGGAAAATAATTTCAAGGTAACCAACAGGAAGTATCTGGTGGATGCGGACATATGGAGGTTGTCCCGGTTTACCCCCTCTCCTCCACCGCAGTTTGGGGGATGCTGACCGACACTGGTATGTATTCATTACACTTTCATTCTCAGTTCTGACGGTCACCCTGCTGGCCCGCAGCGACCATGCATAGTATCCTACTTTCCGATCATGCGAATGTATACACTTCGGATTCTACAATAATGTATCAAAGGTCAGGTGAGTAGACCATCGCCATCCTTCGAACTTGCCAGCGAAAGCCCACTCACTGTTTCAACCAACGCGGAAGGGTCGATAGTGACCCACCTCCGTATCCTACATCTCACGATATATCACTTAGCTGTCTGGCAGTGATTATTCCGTTGGGTGCTTCAGCTGACGCCACTCGGGCTTTGTAGAAGTTGTTTCACCCACAGCTGACTTCTAGATTTCCAATCCGGGATAGACGACAGGGTGGGCATATAGATGCTTTCCAAGGAAGTAGTGAGATTGCCGCCCGTCGTACCTTGGCACGAGAAGACAGATAGGATGCCGGCCATGTTTTATCAAGTTTTCCAACGCTTGAAAGGCCGTCGATGAAACTACAAACTGCGTGGCGCATGCACGACACAGTAGACTGACCGGCAGTTAAATGGCCCGGAGCCAGGACGTGGTTGGGTTTGCGTCGAGAGCCGATATCCAAAAAGATTGGAACAACCTTGGTCGATGCATCGATCGTACCATTATCTCCAGGCAAGTCCGCAACAGGTAACTGCTTGTCCAGGAAAAGGGTAAGAGTACTGTACTGGCATGCTTCGTGATGCCTGGAGTCGTTACTTGAAGGTCACCCAGAAACGCAATATACGACCACACAGCTTCCACCCCGTCCGCAAAACCAGCGTGTCCATTAAGTGGCGCCCTATGGCAATAAAAAATATGTACACTCCACGTATCAAAAGTTAGAACTGTGCACCAATCACGGCGCGGGCGCTTTACGTATACAGACCAAGGACAAACGGAAAAGAAATAAAGCGGCTGCCGAGGTGACTGACTGACCACGTGTGGCAGGGAAGAGAAGGTTAAAAGGTAAGTGCGCGAAGAGGAAAGCAAGGGTAGCGAAGGGAAAGAAACGGTAGTGCCGCCCCCGGACACCCGAGATCACATCTCAAAAATGAAACAGACCCTTCTTCTTTTTCTTCTTCTCCTCCTTCTCCGGTCCATTTGTTCCATAACTATTCACAGAGGTCGAACTAGCAGCATATGGCGAGCTTGGTGAGTGTGCCTTACTCAATTTTCCACTCGTCTTCGTGTCTTTCGGGACGTGGAGTTCAGGGCGCCGCGGTGGTGCTGGGTCGGGGATAAAGTACTTCTGGTCGTAGTACTCTTGGTACGAATTATGTGGCTGGGACAAAGGTATGCCATTGGGAACTGCACGGGATCCTACGCCTGACAACTCGAGAACCTTGAGATCGTCGAAGAACTGACGGGGAGTGATAGTATGCGTCGACCCTAGCGACGCCTTTGAACACCTACCCCTCAACTGCGAAGAAGGCTCAAGACGTACCGATGTAGATGTCCTTGTTCAGCGATGCGCTGAGTGTGTATGCCTCTCGGACCTCTGAATATGTCATCCCGCCAGCGACGAATACGATCACACGCTGGCGATTATCGGCCGGTGCAGTTGGTCGTACAGCCTTATGCCAGCTCGGTTTTGCACTGCGCAAAGACGTGGTCGGTGTGGGGGATTGACGAACGCCATTTGCAGGTGTAACCGCCAACGGCGTATCCTTGACGTAAGGGAAAAGTGTCTGATCAAGTTTGTTGCCGACATGATCCTAAAAGCATCCCGCTTTAGTCATGCCATCTATGCCAACGGTCCGCACACACCTCGATCACGGTACGAATTAATGGTTTGTATCTTGAAAGTTCATATTCCTCAGCTGCATGCGGCTTCTGCTTCAATTTCTTCTTGGTGTCCTTATCCGTAGCACCCTACACGGAAGGGGCCATCAGCCTTGTCCAAGAAATAGAAATGAGATTACCTACCCTCGTGATTCGCACGCCGAGATGGACTAACGCATTCACTGCATCCTGCTCCACCATACTCAACCTCGCATGTTGGTACAGCCGTCGCCGATCTTCGTCCGGTACGCCATCGCGGTGCATGATGTACAGTGCGATGATGCGCACCTTGTTGAAGTTGCTTCGCAATAAGATAGTCTCAGCACATGTAAATACTCGAACGCATTGACGGAGATGCATTACCTGACATCCCGGCCGTCAAGTAGCGGCACCATCTCTTCGACAAGCGTCTTCGGGGTTTTCCCTTCAGCAGTGAGTCCTGTTGCACAGCACTATTCACGCCTCAGCGAACCCCAAAGACAAATGCACAACAGAACAACACACTTGCTCGACGTTAGCAACCAGTGGAAGTTTGTCTTTCTCGAATATTGTCATACAATCTTGCGCCATATTCAGATGCAATGAGAACTGTCATCAATCCTCTTTGGATACCTAAATCCCCGAGATTGAAAAGGGGTTCGCACCTTTTCCCGCTGCTCTTGGTACTGCGGCAAGCTCGCAAGCATGTCTTTCATATCATTCAGACTCGCAGCACCTCCGCTACGAACGATCAGTTAACCATCTGAGGTCACGTGTCAGTACGCCAGCGCAACACACCCTTTAAATCCAGCATGATCCTCCATGAATTTGTTAAAGTCTGCCATAAGCTTATCGATAGCTTCCCGCATATGCATATGCCGGACGGTCGTCCACACCGAATCCGCATCCGACAACGTCGCTACTTTATCTTCATATGTACCCACTGACGATTGAAATTTGTACCTGTGCAACGCTCGAGAGAGTACAGGAAACGAGTGAGAGAGACGCACGAGTACTTGGACCCATCTTGGATGGGGAGTAGGTCATTGCACATGGCTTGGTAAGTGAATTCGTGAATAAAGGGTGCGATGACATCCATGGCCCGATCGGTGATGATGAGAGTCCCACGGGGCCGAGGTGGATCCGAAGCACTCTAACAATACAACCCAAGAACCCAACGATATCAGTTTTCCCAAGAGACGAGACGCGAAAAAAGAGACATCACACAGGAAAATCAGGGTTCGCCTTCTTATGTTCCTCCAGACACTGCTGTACCATGGACGCCAATACTTTCGTGACGAACTCCGTGTCTGCAGTTTCGTACTGCCGCGCCGCTTCGCCTCTTGCCAGATTTGTCCTCCATCGACTGCTTCCCTCTGGTGGTGGCGGCGCCCTCGTTTGCTGATTTGGCTGAAGTGGACCCAGTGGGTGGTGATGACTCGGTAGATAGTACCGTATATACGGGAACTCGTTCAGTGTGATGCACAGATCTGCGATCTGCATATCGGAGTGAACCGGTTAGTACAACACGTCAGCACGCGCAACTCGAATGCAGGTTAGCATCACCCACACGCTTGCTTACGAACCGCAGTTCTTCCTCCAATCGTGACCGCGCCGTTCGAAATGAGGCTTCGTTCCTGGGCGGACTGTATATGTGGAAGAAAAGCTCAGGTGCGTTCATGGAGAAGGTCTGTGCTTCCGTCACTGCGGCCAGATATGACTTGATTAATACGAAAAGTTGGCAAGCCCTCCTTTGACGCGGAGACTTACCCCAGAAGTTGACAAACAATTCCTTGAGGGATTTCAGGTGCGGTTCGGCAGGGGAGGACGTCAGCCGTTGGAATAAAGGCTCTGCGAGACCTAGAACGAGACTCCTATCAACGACAATTTGATGATCTTCGATGAGTGGGAGGGTGCACACCATCTAAGAAAAAGAGATGCGCTCCGAGGTATTGTTGACGTCCGTTCGAGAAATCCTGAATGATTCTATCGACATTTTGGGTCGTGGGCATGAGCATGTAGACCGCTTCAAATTGTTGCGGCTCCCGGTGCGTTGATATTGACTCGATGACTGTTATCGTCGGTCCGTCCTGCGCTTACATCAAACCGAAGGAAAGATGTAGGCGCACTCACGGGTAACGTTCTCTTCTAAGATGTCAAACTGCTTCAGCACGGTGCTCAACAGCTTTTGGACATGTTCGTCGACGACGAGGATCTTCCATCTCCCCTCTGGATTGACGGATCGGATTTCTTGCAGGAATGCTGGGGGGTAAGACGTTGTTATTGTAGATAATTCGGTCTGTCTGTAGAAAGCGATACGCACTGGAGCGGACGGTGTTGATGAGCGACGCAGACATGTCCCTCTTTGACCTGGCGCGTCTGACTTATTAGTGCAAGCCTGTCGACTTGTCGGAGATCTCCGCATCACTCGTTTGGCTAATGATAAGATCCAGCTAATAGGAGTGCCAGTATTAGCAAGACCGATTGTAAAGTTCTCCTCACTCCAGCATATGTATCATCAAGAGGTCGACCCAAGAGCGTCTATCATACTCAATATCGTTGACGAATTGGAATGGGAAGAGCTAAGGATCTGCTTTCAATAGTGTAGTTGTGGTCTTCGAGAATGTCGGAGATCATTCTTTGTTCTTGCAAAATGTGAGATCACCTACGTCCACTGGGAAGTGGCCCAGCATGCACGCCAGCAACCGGTAACTACACTAAAGTAGCAAAGCGTAAGGTCATGTGCATTTTCGTGGTCGGGAAACCGGTGACGTAGTACATACATCACTTTGTTGTGTGAACAAAATTGGAGCGTGGACTCGGATGGACTGAGACCTTAATAAGTGTTAATGAATACCAGCAAGACGAGACCACCACTCTCCACAGCTAAGGTGGAGAATATCGCACCAATCATGATGGAAATGTATGGAAACGAGTGTTTCCAATTTGCAGTCGATGTCGGCGCTACATTGGTCAGGAAGGTAGCGCATGTCCTACAGCAGGTGAGTTGGTGTTGGGTAAGCGTAAAGTATACGGTAGACATGCGGAGCGCACACATGGAAGAACGAATCACATACGAAAGCGCCAGAGAGGCGACGATGTTGAGATTCGACATACAAGTGATTAAGTTGGCTTTACATAAGAACTTACCATTGGAAATCGACATCTTGCTTTATGATCTCGGCGAGTTGTTGCAACGAGGGTGTATCAATTATGACAAGGACCGAATATGAGTGGACAACGCTATGTAGAGATGGCCGGAGTCCGTACGGGCGCTCGGGGTTTGGGTTTGGTAGCTAACGAAGTATACGGACTCCACATTCATGAAGTCGTCCATACTGGACTGTCGGATCAGGAGCGACCTCTTCCGAGAAAGTTGGAGGCGTCTGCATTGGCTATGATCTGGGCCGATATTGGCATTCGAATTGGATAGCCAGGTTGGGGTTGGCTCCCCGCTCGTTCAGCAGAATTAGCAACCAGAAGGCAAAAATCTGGGTCGAGGGAGGATAGTCCCGACATACTCCATCGGTACAGATTCTTGCCAGCTGAGAATCACTTCAATCCACTGCATCAACACTTACACAAGTACACAGGCCTGTGGGTAGCTTTTGCTAAGGATACTCGACCACAACCTTCCCATCCTCGCTGGAGGGTTGCTGGAGGGTTGCTGGAGGGTATGCAGAACAGCCGCTATCCTTGCAACGATGTGGTTTGAAGTAGTTGTACCAAATGCATGCAACTCACGGACGCTGTCCCCCACAGCCCTCCAGCAACGATGGGAAAGGAGCCTGCCACAAGTGATGTATTGATCCTTCGGTGCAGTCCGTAGTACTGGCATGAGCCATAGATATGCCGTGCGCAATCTGCACTGTTTCTTCACATCGGCACCAGTTCTACTCCAGGCATCCAGACTCAGAAGTCCACCGTAACGTTGAGTGAGTACATAAACCCTTCTGCAAACTGACATGCGTTTTTTGGGCACTAGGCGTAGTCTGATCCTGTAAGTACACTGACATTTTAGAAGGCAGAGGGAAACTGTGGCGTTGGTCATCGATTCATCCTCCAGTACCCTACACCTCACGCAGACATTTCCTTACTGACATCTGATTCTCGATATCCTTCGTTGATAAAACGATACGTGGCCTCTGCCGTCTTTCATTTCGTGGCATGCACCCCCGTTCCTATCTCGGTGTCGTACGTTGATGACCAGTGTAAGTTGGTATCCCATGACTTTTCTCCGCAGCTCACATCACAGAACGTGTTACGTGCTCCTGTTACTCAACGTCAACGGGCATCGCATATAGCCCCGCCGACTATGACCCCTAATTGACAGTGTCACTCAGGACCCTGACGTACTTAACGAGGGAACACCGAAGGATCCCGACTAATCACACGTCTGTCCTCAAAGGATAGCGATCAGCACGTAGGGCTACACAGACACGACGCGATTGGTGCTTATACGTGGCGGTCCCTGCACATGCCAATGCATGTCTGGAGAACTGGTAGTCCTGCTTCGTGTACGTACTTCAATTGATGGGATCACAACCAGTTTAGCAGGCTCGAAACCAGGCCTGAAAGATTTTTTTTTGGCAAATTTACTGTGCCACCAGTATCTATGAGATCCGTTCCTGAATTCGCCAAACGTCTCGTCAGCTACGACCTCTGGTGAATGCACTATTCGCAGCATCATGCGCTCCCAATGCTCATGTCCATTATCCCCTTCGTGTGTCGAGTACATATCCACAATGTCAGTAATCGTCAAAATATTATGCCAAGGAATGTTAGGGGAAAAAAGACCTCACGATACGGTCATCTAATAAAGCGAGCCAAATATTACGAGTATCATGATAATGAACCATGCGAACCCGGCCGTGACGCCCGTCCTTGCCCATGTGCTGTTTCCGAACCAGACTGCGCCGAGACATCCAGTGACAGACGCGAGTCCGGAAATAAACAAGCAGAGGAAGGGCATCGCCAGTAGCGTAATCGTCAGTACGAACTTCAAATTGCTGGATCGCATGTCCTGTACGTCAAGCATGAGACGACGGCGTCAATGATATGATAGTCGTAAGAAGCCATCAGGATGAGGAAAGAGAAATTAAAAATTATAACATACTTTGACGGTTTGAGGTCGCAGAGTGTTGACGAACGCTAAGAGACCAATACCACTCAGAACAGACAATGTCGCAAAGACGCTGCCGGCTAAGATACAAAGGTATGGAAAGGGGTGACTCCAATTAGCGATATCTGTCGGACCGCTACTTGCCAAGAACGAAGCACATGTGCTACGATTGCGCACGGAAGAACGAGTGAGATGCGTAGGTCACAAGGGTGAGAACTAGACGTACCCAATTGCCAGAGAGGCGACAACATTAATATTAGATGTCCGATCGACCAAAAGCGTCTTTAGTTCTTTCCATTGCGTGTCATCTTCCTGTTCAATGATCTGCAAAAGTCTCTCCAACGACGGCGTGCCGAGTAAAAGTAGAAATGTAACTAACAGAAGTGCCAGGGAATCCAGAGAATAGACGAGAAATAAGAAGGCGAAAGCCGCGAGTCTAGTATCACGCACGTCTGCGAAGTTTGGGGATGGTACTATTGTCTTCGTCCAAACCGTCTATCCTAGAGATGTCAGACGTGATCCTCGATTTGTGGCCCTCCGGCATGATGAGCGAGAGTGCAGAGGCTAGGAAATATGGAGTGGATCGGTACTGATGGGATGGATGGTGAAGGAAGGAAGGAGAGAAGCTTCCAGAGCTTGTTCGTCTTATATGCATACTTCTGCTTGCAATGAGGCTCAGAAAATGGTAGGGGTGTGTGTTATGGGCGCTTAAGACAGGGTTCATATAACCTGACTTGGCAATTGGCCATTGGAGTGACAGCTGAAGCGAAGTTCGACATTCGGAAACCGGAAAGAAGAATATGATTGGGTAACGCTAAGAGTAGAGGCGCTCAGGGTTTGGGTTTGGTAGCTAACAAAGTTTACAGACTCCACATTCGCGAAGCCATCCATCCTGGACTGTCGGATCAGGAGCAGTGACATCTTCTGAGAAAGTTAGAGGCGTTTTCATTGGTTATAACCTGGGCCGATATTGACATTCGAATTGGATAGCCGGATTGGGGTTGGCTGCGGCTCCCTGCTCGTTCAGCAGAATCGGCAACCAGAAAGCAAAAATCTTGGTCGAGGGAGGATAATCCGAATATCCCGTCTCCATCCAGATTCTTGCCAGCTGAGAATCGCTTCCACTCCAGTAACACCTACATAAGTACACAGGCCTGTGGGTAGCTTCGCTCAGAGCACTCGACCACAACCTTCCAAGGTATGCAGGACAGCATCCTCACATAGTGTGTTGGGTGTATCGAAGCGGGGTACCAAATACATGTAAACACCGGGATGCCAGAAGGAGCCAGCTACAAGTGATACTTCTGTGCACTCCGTACAAGAGGAGTGGCTCGTGCGAAATGTACACTGTTTCCCCGCATCGACACCAGCTCTACCCTACGCATGAGTCCACTGTAAAGTTGAGTAAGTACGTAAACCATTCTGCAGAGTTGCATACAATTTGGGGGGGTATCATTGTACAGGTGTAGTAACTCCACCAGTAGAGGGAAAACAGGGAAATTCCGGTGTACCCGTGATCATCGATTCATCTTTCAGTTTCCTACGCCCACGCAGGCTTCTCCTTTTCCTTGGTAGCGTACATATGTCGGGGACAACTGACATCCGACCCTTGATATCCTGCGCTGATGAACAATACGTGGCCTGCGCCATCTTTCATTGCGTGGCTCGCGACCTCTCCATATTCTCGTAGCCTTGTACATTGACTTTGTTTACAAAAAGTGAATCGAATGTCATGAATATCATGAGAATGAAGAATGCGAACCCGGTCGTGATGACCGTCTTTGCACATGTGCTGTTTCCGAGCCAGACTGCACCAACAAACCCAACGACCAATATCAGTCCGGCCATAAACAAGCAGAGGAAGGGCATCATTAGTAGCGTAATTCTCTCGAAGAACTTCCGTTTGTTGTAGAGCATTTCCTGTATGTAGAGCATAAGACGTTGAGGAAGTGGCACGACATTAGGATGAGGAATGAGAAATTAAAACATACTTTGACGGCATCGGATTGCAGAGTGTTGACGAACCCTAAGACACCAAGACCACTCAGAAGAGACAATGTCGCAAAGACGCCGCCGGCTAAGAAACACACGTATGGCAGAGTGTGACTCCAATTGACGATAGCTGTTGGACTGCTAGTTGTTAAGAACGCAGCAGCCGTACTAGTGCGATTGCGCACGGAAGAACGAGTGAGATACATAGTCCACAGAGTTGAGAACCAGACGTACGGTAGTACCAGAGCGGAAACAGTATTAATATTAGTGGTTCGATCAATCATGAGCTGCCTTTGTGTTTCCCATCGTTTATCATTGGCGAGAATGATGTCCAAAAGTCCCTCCAACGATGGCATGCCGAATAAAACAAGACATACGACTGACAGAATGCCAAGGAATCCAGAGAATAGATGACGAATAAGAAGGAGAGAGTTGTGAGTCTAGTATCACGCACATCTGGGAAGTCCGGGAGTGGTACTATTGTCTTCGTCGTGGTCGTCCGGCATGATGAGTGAGAATGTAAGGGAGAAGATAATACGGAGTGGATCGGCACTGATACGGCCGAGCTTTTTCCTCTTATAAGTATGCCCTTGCCTGCAATGAGGCACAGCAAACGTCAGGGTGTGTACTTTGGGCGCTTAGGGCAGAGTTCATATGGCCTGAATTGGCCTGAACCATATCGTGACTGAGACATGTACCTGGCTGGAGCGAAGTTCGAAGTTAGGTACACTAAGAGGGGGAGGGAGGGAGTGACCCCGCTACTCGCCAATATTGCTCACTGGGCGTGCGTCTTTTGTTGGGATTCTGTGTAACTGACATGCGCGATGCGTACATCCGTGCGATTTTTCGTGTTGGTTGTCACTGTTGTGAGATGAGCACCTAGCAAGTACGAACGCCCTTATTTCCCCTCGCTATACGAGACGACCTTAGCAGCACCAGATATTGTACCGACCAAGACATCACGTGGGGTGGTGTTGTCCTTGCTTACCTCTCTCGGTTAGCAGATTTCAGGCTGGGTATCCTAAGTTGGAAAGACCCCCTGGGTAAGTGTATGTTTTATTGGCTTTACATTTAAACAGTGAAAGAACAACCTACAGGGCGAGTTTTTTTTCAGGCGAAAACGATCCGGGTAAACCGGCCTCGTCCTGGGACGAGTATGAATATCACATAAAGCAATGAAAAAAATCATCTGTGTGGAACTCGCATTCGCAACTAGATGGGAACGGTTCACTTGAATCATATACAACAACGCAAAATCCACACGCAAAAAGGCATAGAAATGGCATCTTGCGTATCGTGACAGTGACTGGATCTGGCCATGCTCATCTGCATCTCCTATTGTCATCGACCATAGGTGATGCGGTAGGAGTTAGCCAGAGCTGCGGGTGAGCTAAGGCGGTGAATTGACCCTAACACTGAACGACGACGCACGGTGTTTAAGAATGCGGGGCCAAGCTACTCAGGACGGCCGGAGTGGACACTTGGACGCGCTTACCTTAATACCGTAATCGGAAGGAGGCTCCGTCTGGTATTGTAAGCGTCAGAGGTTCAGCACCGTTCATCCTGTAAGTCACCCAGACATTAGCTGCGTCAGTAATCGCTGGTGGGATAGGGAGTTAGGTTCCATTGATACGCCCATAACAGTCCAGTAATCGTCATGACAAAACGGCACGTACCAAGGAGTTCTTCATGGCACACTTAAGTAGTCGGACACGGAAAAATGAAAATTTCTGCGTGTAGCTCGATAGCTCTACAAGCTGCCCCAGCCACAGTCAAGTCGCATTTGTCGGAGTTCGAACGTTCACAGGGCGTGATCGATGCCTCGCTGGAGCGTCAAAAACACTGCACTCAGCACTGAAACCCTGGCCACCATCACGCCAATTACAGTCCGGTAAGCTGTTATGGAAGGCAAGTGTGCCCTTGTCCCGAAACATCCGACTATCATTGGGCTCGAATCATACATATCACGTTTAGCTCTGGCTCGCACCGAGTTGCATTGGCTGTCACACTTTTTGGTAATGTAACCCGTGGTCGTCACCTTCCCGATGAGGGTCACTCTCAACGGCCAGTTGACTCGGACTCAATCTAATACACAATATGTCGATGGATATCGGCTACCACCTATTTGGTCAGTCCCATGCGACTCCCCGTCTTCTTCTGTTGCCATCCTTGTGCTTATATATAACTGACCTACGCTATACATACGTGTGATTTTTCTTCCTGGTCGTAGTTTTTAGGCGATGGTTCGAACGCCTATTTCCCAATATTGATATCATGGCGATGTGAGACAGCTACATCGGGTGGTGTTGTCCTTGCTTAAAACCAACAAACATCATTGGTGAACCCGATGGGTTTTCTAGTGATGAGCCTTACAGCCGGATTTTGATCGAGATGAGATTGTATTTTGATCAACTGCACTAGCAGGAACATTATTACATAAGCCACTAGTAAATAATCATGAGCTGATCCGATCAGGATTTCACAAGTTCTGATGTGCTCGCAGTCAATCGTGGTGGTCACCAAAGGACTAGGTTCGGTATCGGATTTTCGACGAACTTACGGCCATAGGTTGCCGTTCGCAAAAACTGCACCCACGTCGGAGGAAGCTGGTCTCTTTATCCAAGCAAGCGTGGACGATTTGGATATCATACATGAACTGCTTTGGAGACATGGAAACCGTGACTGCAGTGCTAACTGTAGTAACATACAGCTCCAACTTGAGACGTGAGGCTGAATCATATCCTGACATACTCTTAACTCATCCGACAAACCTCACGAAGGGTTCGGGAACAGAAGGACATACTCCCTGACAAGTTCTCCAAGACACCCTCGGTATCCCCATGTGCGGCAAATCCATATATCCGATGATCCGTGCCTGAAGTTCCACTAGAGCACATCTAAATCTGTGAAACAAATTTATGCGCTATCTCCAAGTAGCGTGGTTTCAGTAGGAGGTATGAAATTATACCACATTATACATACTCATACAACTGATGAAGTGCACCCGCGACATGTTAAAAGAAGTATCAGAAAACGAGCCCGTGATCGGATTTGTCATACCAAGTGCCTCCACCGAACATGATAGAGTTGCCATTGCACAAGCTCTTAATTCTCTGCCGGGTGTGCCTAATTCTGTGCTTCCCGAACCTCACTCGCAGATATTTGGCGAGGAATCGACGTCTCGTGAGTTCCTGTATGAGTAGCAAAATTTTCAAGGGTCTAAAACCTTTAAGCAGCCGTGACCAAGGTCGAATCGGTTCACGGTACAACATGTCTCCCTTCACTCCCCGCGAGTTCAACACTTATAAGAACTGCTCCACCTCCTATACCTTCACCGTCACCACCCTCTACTCCTACATCATCTCCCTGCTTCCTCAAAGAACACAACTGCTACGTATACCTTGGCAATGGGCAATTTTGCTTCTGAATTGGGACGATTTTATTCGAAAATCGGTCTTGGCACTCGCTAGCCCGAACTTAAGTTGCTGCCTCTTTATTTAACAACTCCCGCTAACGGCAAGAAGTTCCACTTCGTTGCATTGCACCTGCAGAGGGAATATTATGTCCCCAAAGTCAAACGTATACTTCTCCTTGTGTATACGTATAATGGATGTGATGGTACGTACCCTTCTACAATGTACATGAGAATGTCACACTGGAAGCTATGGATACCGTCTGTTTCTTGGTGAGACACCGTCATAGTAAGCTACAATGACTGGGACACAGTACACGCATGCGATACTCTGCGACCCGCATCTGAGAATGTCAATTAACATCCACGGCGATTATCGAGAATTTCGAGCCATCGCTTACTATGAGTCACCACGACGCGACCCTGGCCGGTCCGACTTGGTTTCTTTGACGAGTATCGCTGGCCGATCGCCAAAAAAATGTGTACATAAGTGCAAGCCTGAAGTTCAGGCGAAAAGCTATGTAGTTTGTTGATTGGTACCAATATACCGTCTGTCTATGTATTACGTTGTGATTTGCCATCAACATTCGGCAGCACGAGAGTTTTTTGGTGCAGACCCGGGGAGGCCTCACATTGTACACAAGCTAAGTCGCAGACTCAGTCGCCAAGGAAGGGGGGGAGGTCACGACTGCATACGCTGTCATCTCTCCGGTCGCTGCCCATACCAAGCGTCGGGTCCGCCAGTGCCTGGCAGACTGTACGTTACGAGGTCTTGGTATTTTTTCTTCCTTTTTGTTCAGTCGCCTCCGATTGTGTGGATACGCGTACGAGTGCTCAAAGTAGTTGCTCAGATTCCAACCGACAGTATAGGAGCCACCAACTTAGGATCACGGTGAGAAATACTCACCTGATACTAATATTCTTGTTACTTGCATTCACACCTGCCATTACGTTAACGCCTAGTTGTAGCAGCCACCGACATATTATGAGGGCTTGCGAGACACATGGACTAACACCCGAGTGCGCTTTACGCAGCGTCCCACACGGGGTTATACGGACACCCTAGCATAACACCATTATAAGGACCCCAATGGTCTGCTAATGTCGTTTTCAGAACTTGATCATCCGCGCCGACAATACATCGTCTACTAGGGTTGTCGTGTCCTGCGGAGTCCAAGTCATCGTCCTTGAACACCAGACGAGCTTTCCGAAACGTCATACCAGGACAAACAGCCCAATCATTATTTCCTTCGATATGTATCTCCCCGCTCGGGTGAGCGTAATCCATTGACATGAAGGGAACAACCGGAACGGGGTCGTGCTGGTTGTTAATATGGGTAAGGCGGGTGTGGGAGTCGACGTAGTTTGCGAATGCGGGGTTCCCCACCTAAAAATCCAGAGTGAGCCGTTTCCGGGCACGTCATGTCCTCAGCGAAGCATGGAATGAGGGAGCTTACACGGGGTAGACCATATGTGACAGTTTGAAAAGACGTCCCGCTGGGAAGCCATAATGGGAGGTAAATGGAATCGATCAGTGCGATGGCGCCTCCTACAAATGACATATAGCATTGTTGTCTATCCGGAAGGGGAATGGGCTGACTAACCGAGTGAATGCCCGACCATCGTCACTGATGTGCAGCCATATTCCGACATGGCTCGTGTGACTGCATCGAGTACGTCCTTCGCTGTCCTGTGGAAAGGAGGTGAGGTGGGAGTTCCCCTTGTAACACGTGTGCAGCGACACGCACACCGCTTGTTCATTTCTAAATCCACGGTGAACTAGTATATCGTCACCAATACCAGGGAAAAGGCTGTCGTCCAGGGGAACCAAAGAAAATTGTATATCTATGATGACCGGGACCCTTCGGCGAGAGGAATGGAGTCAGTTTCCCACTGATCTCCCTACAATTGTTTCAACAAGAATATGTAACTTTAGTTTACTTACACGTGCTCTATAACCGAACCCTGATGGGACACGATGACGGTGTCCAATGTGGGATCGTAACCAACGTACCCTGCCATTGAGATGTAGGGTTGCCTGTCATAAAAAAAAAACCCAAGCGCAGAGAAACGGGATGCCTTACAATACTGCACCCCTGCACCATCCCCACCCGATGCGACAGGTTTGAAGTTGGGGTTAGCGTCACAATTGGCTGTAAGATATAATCGGTCAAATGCAAGACAAATGCGTCAGATTCCCTTGCATAAACCCGCCACTACTGGCTATGCTTTGTACGTTTTCACGAGAGTGACATACCTCCACAGTCCCAGGAAATAATTTTGTCCGGTGCACAATACGCAGCGCTTGTATACCATGTATAAGGAGCGAAAGTATTTATTTGTGATGAAGTAAGGACCGTAATGTTCTGCTGATCCACAGGCGTTGGGGTCGGGGTCGGCGCAGCGCAAACCTCGACTAGTCCAAGCATGAGGACAAGCCCCGCAACGAGGATCATCATTAGAGAATGAGTGAAAACGTTGAAGAGGAAAAGAAAAGAAAAAAAAATCATGTTATGGTTTCACGACATACATACTGAAATCTTGACGGTCCGGGATCGTCGCTCGCGAACCGAATAAGCGAGCCTATGCAAGGCTTGGTGCTGCGCAGGCGGGCGCTAACTCTAACAAACGCTAGTGGCCACCGAGGACGGAAATCCTTTTGCGGAGGCGCTGGTGACTACGGTGACTGCATTTCTCACATTCCAGACCAAGCACAAGCAGTCCTGGATTCAGCTGACAGATCCTTTCGAAACTGCTTCCCTTTGAGGTCGCGGCTCGACGTATGTACCAAATCCCAAAGTACCACTCGAACACTTACATAACAGTACAACAAGCCCTATTATCATGCGCTCGTTTGCTAACAATGTTAGACAAGAAGTAGCCTGCCCGACATAACCAGATACCAAAATGGCCCATAAATAACAATGAGTTGACTCGATATCGCTTACCCTCTCTCACGGTCACGAATGTGCGAGTTCTCACTCTTTTGTCCTCCTACTGCCGCATACCCTCGCAAGGTAAAATGTTTACCCACGACTAGCAACCCATCTCGATTCCATTATAGGGACCAGTGTGGTCTGATTCATCACCCTGGAATATCGTCGGCACGTCGCCAACGATGCATTGGGTACTTGGATTGTCTTGTCCAGGGCATGCAGCCCATTCCCCAGAGTCCTCGATATGGACCTCTCCGGCGGGATGGACATAGCCGAGGGACATCCCTGGCAAGATTGGGACCGGATCCTCCTTGTTATTGATATGGGTGAGGTGCAAATTGGCGTCTACATAGTTTGCAAAGGCTTGATTACCAACCTGCTTATGCGTCAGCTTGGAATGTCACGAAGTGAGTCTGGGAATGAGAATTATACCCGAGGAAGACCATATGTAATGGTTTGGAAGCTCGTGCCTGAAGGGAGGTGAAGAGGGAGGTAGACCGAATCCAGGAGGGAGATTGCCGCCCCTGCCAGTGTGGGCAGAAAACGACAATGTCAGAAAACTGATTGCGCGGCAAGCAGTCCACAATAAATCACCAAGGGAATGGCCAACCAGGGTTACCTTCGTTGCCCCGTACTTGGACATTGTCGTCTGCACAGCCGTGAGAACCTGCGTTGCAGTCCTGGGCGATGATAGAGATATCATTGGTGTTGAGTAGAAGTGACAATTATGGCGGCGACGGAGAGCTTACGATGCCTGTGCACTCATGAAACCATTGTGGACTTCAATGTCTGAGGGGATTCCGGGGAACAGCGAAGAGTCGAGGTTCGTCAGGACGAGGTCAAGATCGGTAAGCAGGGGCAAACTTTCATTTCACATTCGGAAACGAATCGTCACGCCAAAAAAGAAATATGGTGAGTGCGAGAGAACACACATCTCGGAGACGTCGGTTCCTTGGTGCGCGACGATCACAGTGCTGAGCGAAGGATCGTATCCGACGTACCCTAATAGTGTATGGCCATGGATTCTCCCGAACGAGAAAACGAAACGGGATACTTACAATACTGAACAGAGTCACCGTTACCCCCAGAGGCAACAGGTATGAAATCGGGATTAGCCTCACAGTCGGCTGCAAGCCAAGACACGTGTTAGGTTGCAGCGTGTGTGGAAGATGGGTGAGCCATACCACCACAGTCCCAGGCGAGTGTCTGAGCAGCAGTGCAGTACCCAGTGCTTGCGTAGTAAGTGTATGGAGTATAGGAATCAATCTGGGATGTGGTGAGACCAGTGATGGTCTGGCGCGTGGTGAGGGCGCGAGCGAATGTGGCCAAAAGGACAGCAACAACAATGAAACACGACATCGTACGGCTTGCTAGCTGTCCCGTAGATGTTCGGTGTGGTTTATGCCCCAGGAGTGCTAGTCGAGAGGCCCCATTCCTTCCTTGTCAGGGTCTTTATGGGGGCGTTGGCCTCGAGTAACCCACAATCAGCCGAGGGGACACGTGCATTGCGCATTGTTAGGCCGCGGCACATGGTGCCCTGATAACAGGGAAGAGAAAAAAAGGAAGAGGTGCGGGAAAAGGACCCTATGTCAGGTTTCGTGCACTTAAGGATCGATCAAAGAAGTCGGCAGCATATTTTAAACGCAAGAGATCTAATAGATCAATCCAATCATATCAGTGGGATTTAACCGAACTCTCCCCCGATCACTTACTGACCTATTGTTATAGAGCCCTGTTGAATACGTAGTTGCAATGCAGCTTATAGTCTGAATTCTTCTATTGTCATTAACTTCCTCTTCCGCCACTGGGATGGAGTGACGACATAAGACGCACCGGGAGGCCCAACGTTCTGCCGGATCATTAACCCGTCATCAGCCAACCCACGGCAACATATGAACAAGCTGTACGGCACCACAGAGGTCACGAAGATGGCAACGTCTATCGTGGTCCACATGGTAAAAAAGTGACGGATCTCGGCCAATGCTACTTCTTTGATCCCAACGCAGCACCGGAGAGCGACAATTTCGGTCATTTTTGATGTTGGACATGCATTGACACCCCATGGATCCTGGTGGACTCGGGGCCTCGGAACCTAACCTGGGTGAACGCGCATGGCAGACATTCCTCAGAAGCGTGAGCATAGGAATCTGCGTAGGCATGCTAAGCAGTCCCGATTCATGCAAGCTGACTTGGACGAATCTTGTTCATGCTGCATGCCCACGTCAGAAATCTTCACATCCATGGGAACGGGATATTTTTATTATGTAATTGATTGGGATCGGATCGGCATATTGTGCATTCGAAAAGGACCGCCGATCCGTCGTACGGCGGTGCGAGTCAGCCTCCGCAGAGATGATGGCCACACAAATACAAGTGTAAACACTTATCATCACTTCTCATGACTATTGGTGTTCGGGATCTCCGAAGTAGATTTATGTGCTAGTTATTATACCCCAGTTTACACGTCAAACCCATCCGTGCTCCTTCCCCTATAGTTAGGAAGAACACCGGATAGTAACCCCATTATACGGTCCATCGTGATCCGCTTCATTCCATTGAAAGACAGTCGGGACATCTCCAACGATACACTCCGTACTTGGATTATCTTGTCCGGGACAAGTCATCCACGCGCCAGAGTCCTCGACGTGTACTTCCCCTGAGGGATGGACATACCCGAGGAACATGGGCGGCAGCGTCGGGATGGGGTCTTCTTTATTGTTGATATGGGTAAGGTACAGGTGGGTGTCGACGTAGTCGGCGAAGGCTTGGTTCCCTACCTGGTCGTTCGCGAAAGAAGGTTGGAGTGAGAGAGTGCGTACCAGGAAAGGGAATCAGTGGCTTACTCGGGGAAGTCCGTAGACAATGGTTTGGAAAGTCGTTCCCGAAGGGAGATGCAATGGCAGGTAAATCGAGTCTATAAGCGAAATAGCTGCGCCTTTAGAGACAAGAAAACATCAAGGTTCTGGTACACTATTCTCTCTGGTTGCTACATACCAAGGGAGTGACCAACTACCGTCACCGAAGTAGATCCATACTTTGGCAAGGCAGCTTGCACAGCCGCCAGCACGTCCGCGGAGGCTCTAGGCACAATTCGGATCACTGCTTGAGGATGCCGATCTGACAAGTGGTAACGGTCTTACCTCGCTTGTGCACTATTGAAGCCACTGTGGACCATGATGGACGGATCCAGCCCCGGAAACCTTTCCATATCCGGTGCAAGCGGCACAAGTATAATGTCAAGGTCAGTGAGAATAGGTAATCTGTAATGTCGTCACGCACCATCAACTCCAAAGCTCAACTCTCAAAAGGGGATGGAGACTTACAAGTTAGAAGTATTGGTTCCCTGATGCGCAACGATCACAGTGTTTAGTATGGGATCGTATCCAACGTACCCTGGAGTGGAACGACTTCACGTATGCCGCAACATACAAAGCAAGTCAATTACTCACAGTACTGAATGGCATCTCCGTCTCCGCCAGAGGCGACTGGGTGAAAGTTAGGGTTTGCTTGACAATTGGCTGTGAACCAAAACGTGCGTTAACTGAGCTTCGTCGGTCCGCAAGGGTCACTTTCGGGGACGCACCACCGCAATTCCAAGCAAGGACCGTAGCCGGGTCGCAGAAGGCAGCACTGACATAGTAGGTGTACGGCGTGAAGTAATCGATTTGAGAGGTTGTCAGGGGGGTGATGCCTTGGCCTGCCGAGGGCAGAGCCAGCGTGCTGAAGAGGGCCACGGTGAAGACAAGGAACATGACTGGTACGAACGCAGAGCCAAAGTACTCATCTTATAAGATAGTGGAGACGGGCGTCTGCTTAGACAGCTATTGGCATCCGCATCAGAGTACACGTCCTGAGGAGAATGGATCTACGTGCCTCGGGCAACAGTAGATATACTCCCAAGAGACATGTCTAATCTATCTCGTCGCGGGACTCCTGAATGGTAGATAATAAAGGAAGTCAGCGAATTAAATTTGTGGCGTATCATCCCATAAAGCCAACGACCTCTCCTAACCCCCCCCTTTCTCGTCAGCATTCACAGGTCCGTTGTAGGTTGACCGGAGCACAACGGTGCAAGGCAGCCCGGCGAGTACGCTCCACTTGCTAACCTTGGGGTTTCGAACGAGTACTGGAGCTTACCTGCTAGCCAAACAAGTAAGGGTTGGGCGCCGAATGAGGGCGAGTCGCACCATATCTGGTCACATGGAAGACAAAGTAGAAATTGGTTTACCAGTCAAAGCAGAGCTCGGGGCAACATATTCAACGTTTTGTACAAATCGACTAAGTTGCAGTGAACTTGAGAGCTTCTATGATGGCTATTTTACGCTGGTGGACTCCATCTCCAGACCTCAAGATGACCATGCATAGCGTAACACGGTCCGCGTAGAGCTGCAATCCTCAAGCTTCGAGTTCAGAGCAATCACTTACCATCTACAACTTCATCCCTCAAGGTGAACTTGTAAGGAACCATTGTTTCCTTTGCATCATGTTCCAAGCGGAGTGCCAGATGAAGTGGAATGGCCAGGAACGCGTTTGTAGGACCATGATTCGGCATGGATAAAGTAATGTTAGCGCCGTTCGAAACGGCCAGGCAAAGCATAGGGCCCTGAGTCGTGTTCTTACTTCATCTGGACTTGAGGAGACGCAGTGTTGATCCCCTTATTTACCCAGTCGTCACAGTCGTAATTGCATGGCATCCATACTGACAACTTACTGAGATCGAGTTGCATGGAGGGTGGTGCCCAATGTCTGACGCTAAGAGATATGCTGTGCTCGCCGTGGTGACGTACAGAGTCCAGACGAGGCTGTGGCTGTGTCACTACTGCGACTGTGGTAACTGCGGGCAAGGGTCTCCCCATACGCGTACCCGACTGTGCAGTGCGTCGATAATGGCCCCAGCTCACAGGACAGCTGCTTTTCTATGGGCGGCCCTTAGCTTGCTGCTCTACATGGGGTTCGCACTGGCCCAGGACCCACAGATGAGCATATCTTACTTTGACAATTTACCCGGCAGACTTTTCTTCTTCGAGGACACGCCAGTAAGTGTCCCGGTTGCATTGGTATACGTTCGTCTTCCCCTCACACAATCTGTTTAGACAGCGGTTTACTATGACGCTGTCGACGGCGACGTTTACATCACCCAAGACGAGGGCAAGACTTGGGATAGGGCGTCTGGCATTCCGAGAGGCGAGGCACTCATGGTCATAGCACACCCTTTCGATACGCGCTACGTCTGTGTCCATCTCCCGTTCGTTGCGTTCACTCACACCAATTCCAGGCATTCGTACTGACAGAGGGCACGACTCACTACCGCACAGAAGACCGCGGTAAGACGTGGCGTTCGTTCTCCGTCCCTTCAGCCCCTGCCTTTACACCTCTCCCTCTGTCCTTCCATTCGGACCCTACCAAATGGGGGTATATCCTCTACCAGGGCACCGAATGCACCCTCTCAGGATGGGGAAGGTCATGCACGGACGTCGTACGTCATACGACCGTGTGCTCTCATGCTACAGCCTAACATCTCTTCCAATTCATAGACATATTATACCACCGACGGATTCTCATCTGAGGCAAAAGAACTCCTTTCAGACACAACGCGCTGCCAATTTGCGCATAGCAGTAAAGACTTCAAACATGACGCCCACCCCGACCTTATCTACTGTGTCGGCTTCGACTCCAGTTCCACAGGCGAATCCCACTCCATTTCCTCAAGCCGCCTCTACTCCAGCACTGATTTCTTCCGCACTACCACTCTCGAAACCCTTGGCATGGGTCGTGGCGCCAAGGGTGTCGTCGCACTCGCCATAGTCTCCAAATTTGCCGTCGTGGCCCTCAAAGACCTCTCCCCAGGTGCAGACGGTGCAATGATGCTCTACGTCACAGTGGACACCAAGGAATGGGCCAAAGCCCAGTTCCCGCACGCGTCGCAAGCACGTCTACGTGAGAACGCGTACACGATTGTCGAATCGACCGTACACTCTCTCGCCGTCGATGTCTTAAGCCAGAACCAAGGCGCCCTCGGCACTCTGTTTGTCAGCAACTCAAACGGAACCTACTTTGTCGAGTCGTTGCGCGATACGAATAGGAACCCGGCTGGGTATGTCGATTATGAGAACGTGTATGGCATTGACGGCGTCGGGATTGCGAATGTCGTGAGCAATTCATTGGATGTGGAAAGGAAGGGCCAGCCCAAGAAACTGAGGTCCATGATTACCCTTAACGACGGTACCACTATCTCTCCTTCATCTAACGTGTGTACTCAACTCTGACCTAGGGAGCTCGTGGGCACCCCTACGTGCCCCGTCTCGTGACGTCGATGGAAATGGTATATCCTGCAACCCTAACGACGAAGAGTCCTGCTCGCTTCACTTCTACTCTGTAACTAACCCACACAACTTTGGTCGGGTGTTCTCCTCGTCGGCACCTGGTTTCGCCATCGGGATAGGCTCAATTGGGAAACAACTCGCCCCATACGAGGAATGCGATACTTTTCTGAGCACCGATGCAGGTCTGTCGTGGCAAATGATCCAACGCAATGCGCATATATACGAATTCGGAGATTCTGGGAGCATCATTGTACTTGTGAACGACGAGGGCCCAACAAACACGGTGCTATACTCCTTGGATTTCGGTAGAAGTTGGTGCGTGACGCTTCTCATATCACCTTCACCTTATCGCATTTCGCCGCACCGTAGTGTACGTTCTGACTCTTCAACAGGAAATCTTACAACCTCGGCATGTCCGTCCGCGCGAGAGGTCTTACCGGCGTCTCAGACGCTACTTCTCAAAAGTTCATACTCCTCGTACAGATCGCACGAGAAGACCAGAAAGCGGGGCAAGGTCGGTATGCGATCATCCACCTCGACTTTGCAGGAATTCGGTCGCGCAAATGCGGGGATAACGACTTTGAGCAGTGGTATGCACGTGCGAAGCCAGAGACCGAGTGTCTATTAGGCGTCAAGGTGCGTTGTTTTCAACCAGCTGCTTTGCGACGCCTTGGCTGACCAAAGAGGGATGGATTGAAGCAATGGTATAAGCGGCGCAAGGCCGATGCGGACTGTTATGTCGGTGATAAGTTCATCGATCCTGTCGTACATGACGAACCATGTCCCTGCGAGGATCACGACTACGAGTGGTTAGTACATGCGCTTCTTGGGCATTCTTGGCCATCACTCACTGGTACTCCCTCTATCTCAGCGACTACAATTACATCCGAAGTGGCGACCAATGCATTCCGTCAGGATTGGAACGTATTCCGAGTAACATGTGCACCTCAGGTCGGCCGGAGGAGACCTACATGGGTTCGTCGGGGTATCGCTTGATCGCGGGGGATAAATGTGACAAGGGTCGTGGGTTGCGCAAGGACGAGCCCGTGTCGAAGTCGTGTTCGCAAGGTGAGTTCCTGGTTATGTACGTGTCGCTGATTTGGGAGGTCACCTGACGTCCTCTCTTTTCGTCTTGTAAAGCCCAACCTGCAGAAGGGGAGGTTACGAGCCAGATCGTGAGTAGCGCGTGCATTTTTCTTGCCGTATCCTGGTGTAGATGACTTGTCGTACCCAGCATGAATTCTCCGCTGATATCATTCAGTACGAGTTCTTTAAGGATTCCAGCGTAAGTTTCTTGTTCATCTTAATTGGATACCTGACGTGTGCGTACCCCCACAGACAATTTTGGTTCGCCTTTCCGACCATACAATTTGGCAATCCAGTAATGAAGGCCTCACCTGGGAACAAAAATACCCTGGCGAACGTTTCCTCGCCTTCTACATGAACTCTCACACATCCGATCGCGCCTACCTCATCACGGACACCTCCAAATACTACTACACATCCAGCAGTGGACGATTCTGGCACGAAGCCAACGCTCCATCCCGACCGAACACATTCCGCGCGAGTGTGTTGAGTTTCCAGCCACGCTCGGACTATTTGATTTGGGTTGGAGATGTCGGATGTGACGGTTCTGGTGAACGGTGTCGTGCGGAAGCTCAGTACACGAGAGATCACGGACGGACTTGGCATTTCATCGATGACTACGTCGTCAACTGTGCATGGGCGCGCGACGACGAACTGAAGATCGACATGACGCAGATTCTATGCGAGTCGTATCTCCACAAAGAAGGTTCCCAGCGTATGTTTGGAAGGAATAACCCATTGCAACTTATCTCTGGTCGCGATTACTATGGGAAGCAGACCAAGCTATTTGATCACGTCGTTGGGTTTACGAAGTTTTCTGAATTTTTGATCGTCGCAGAGGTGCGTCGTTTTGTGATGTATTATGGACCTGTGGGATTGACTTTGGTGCGTAGTACGTTCCCCAAAGGAATGCATTGGATCTTCAGGTGTCCTTAGACGGTCGGACGTTCGCAGAGGGACAATTCCCACCTGGGATGCACCCCAACACCCACGTACGTTCCTTTGCGTTCGCCGCACTACTATCCATCTCACTTGGCCCTCCTCGAAACAGGCATATACCGTCCTCGAATCCAGCACGGACGCCATCTTCTTACACATGACCATGAGTGAACACCCGGCTCCGTACTGGGGCAACATCCTCAAATCCAATTCTAACGGGACCTACTTCGGCCTGTCGGTTGAGAACGTGAATCGCGATCAACATGGGTTCGTCGATTTCGAGAAGTTTGCTGGGTTGGACGGGATCGCGCTCGCAAATGTCGTTGCGAACCCTGCAGAGGCGGCCCTAACGGGATTGAAAGCTTTGCAGACAAGGATCACGCACAATGATGGTGAGTGTCATTTCGTGCGTGGTTCTTTTGGTGGTGGATTTACATAAAACGCATGGTAGGTGGGACTTGGAAACCGTTAACGCCGCCGCAATCGGATTCGCTCGGACAGCCATACTCTTGCTCGACGACGGTGAGTTCAATCCCGTAGATCCTCCTAGCATCTTTTCGAATGACAATTACACATTTTTCAGAAGTGTGCTCTCCACGTGCATGGGTACACCGAACGTACCGATGCCCGTGCGACGTACAGCAGTCCCGCGGTCGTAGGGGTCGTCATGGCGGTCGGAAACGTTGGTGAAATTCTTGCACCCTACACCGAGAGCGATACCTTCCTCTCTCGAGATGGCGGATTCACCTGGCAAGAAGTGCATAAAGACGCGCACCTTTGGGAGTTCGGAGATTCTGGCTCGGTGATTTTACTTGTGAACGACGAAGAGCCGACAGATCATGTCTTGTTCACTACGGACGAAGGGTTGACATGGAGAGAGTATCAGTTTAGTAAGGACAAGTTAAGGATCAGGGCAATCGTGACGGTGCAGGAAGATACGAGTCGCAAGTTTATGCTGATCGGGTATAGACCGCAGTCCTCGGTATCGTCGGTGATCGTACATATCGATTTTACATCGCTCACCCATCGGCAATGTGAATATTCGAGATTTCGGTGGGAGGTCGCCGTTGACTAACATGCTTTTATTCGCTAGGTGAACTGAAGGAGGACAATCCGGGCCACGACGACTTTGAGCTGTGGAGCCCGAGCGAGGAGAGACAAGAAGTCTGCCTGTTTGGCCGTCAGGTACGGTCTTACCTTATCGTTTTTCGTTGTTGGAACTCTAATCGACGGCAACGGATAGACGCTTTACCACCGCCGTAAGCGTGACGCAAATTGCGTTGTGGGCAAGATTTCCAAAGTCGAAGAGAAGATCGTACGCAACTGTGCATGTACGGAAGAAGACTTCGAATGGTACGTTGTGCCTTCTGCAAACGATTATCTCTTCTTGTTCCTCATCTCCTTTTTCTAGTGAGTTCAACTACGCCAAAAACGACGAAGGCAAATGCGTCCTTATCTCTGGGATGACACCTCTCGAATCGGACAACTCATGTCGCGGCAATGACGAGTACTGGTACGAAAGGACTGCGTACCGCAAAGTCCCGTATTCCAGCTGTGAAGGTGGATATAGGCCCGATCGAGGCTCAAGCCATCGTTGTCCGGGGTTGAGAGGTCATAGTACATTCTTCTGGCTAACGATTCTGATGTTCCCGATTGCGGTGACGGCATTGGTCGTGTGGTGGTGGTATAAGAAGAGTGGACTTGCCAGAGGGTACGTGTTGTCACGTTTTTCCGCGGTGATGACTAAACTTTTGCGCGCGCAGAACGATTCGGCTTCCAAGTTCCACCTCCGATTATCAGCCTCTCGGCTCCCTTGGCACTAGCTCAGGCAACGCCTTTGACACGCTCGCGTCCGTACCTTGGTTCCTCCTCGGATTGGCAGGTATCGCATACGCTTATGTCTCTTCGAGTATCGACAGCCTTGTTGGTGGGCTCAGATCCAGAAGAGGGTATAGAGATGTACCTGTCGATGAGGATGCGCAGATATTGAGGTTTGAAGACGAGGAAGAGTAATGTCAGTTAGGACTGTCCTTTGTTATCCTCAGTCGAACAGCGCGGAGGAAGGGAGGGAGGGAGTACTTCTCGCGTATCATAATAAGACGCAGTAGGTATATGGGTGGGCGAGCCGACCTCACACGGATGGATAATGTTCTATGATTGTTGATTTTGTACACTGCATGCGTACGTACCTCAGGCGTTAGTTGGGGAAAGGAATAATCTAGTATATATGATATGCTTGTGTTTATCATGTATATCAATCTCTTTTCTTCATTCTACGCTTCTCGAGATTACGACATGAGTTCCGAGAATGTATTGATATTCATCACGTGATCGACTACGCGTTCCGGGACATGCGTCGAGACATGGAACACGTTGCAGGAACAATGTACATAATGTCACATATCCATCACCACGAGTCCCAGGTTTCGATGGCGACCAACACGACTGTAGAAACGTGTCTAGCTTTTTATTCCAAACATGGATCGGAACGCATGAGAGAGCACAGGGAAAGAGTTACATGGATATACGAGGGCCGGCCTTTGAAACTGAGAACAAGACAGAAGTCAGCACAAGAACGAAAAGATGTATGGGAAACAATGGTTGCGAGAGGATCGTTATTAGGTCTAGCACAGTAGTTACTATAAATAGAGTCAAACCGGGTGAAAGGGGGGTGAGAAGTGAATGAAATGCAGCGTTCATGTGCATTCCGGAAGAATGAATCGAAGCGGTAGAAGAGCGGTGATGGGGAACGTGTACGACCCGTCGTACAGCAGCTTCGGAGAGGACATCGAGTCCTCGTCAATTCATTTCTTGTCTAGTTGGATATTGCAGCGATGATCTAATGCTCTTTCATGTCTATGTCTATGTCGATAGAACCATCAAAGTATTGGGCGTGGTCCGGGATGGCAGGGCTGGATGCGCGAGAAGGCATCATCCTCGATGGCAATTTTGGAGGGCAATCCGGACTGAGCAACGTCGGCGAAAGAAGGGTGGGAGAGGGTAATGTGGAATATGTATTATCTGTCCATGACCCAGCGCCGCGAATCGAGAGTGGTTGGCGTGGGATCGGAAGGTGGATTGTCGGTGGAGGAAGAAGTCCACCTGAACATTTGGATGTTGGAGATGGCGGAGGGACTGCTGGGAGTGGCACGCTCGGTGGAGGGGCAGTAGGAACTGTGCGACGAACGACGCGACGCGTCCTGCAGTATGCCTCAGTCCGTGCAACACATGGGCAAGGAAGGGACCCACCGAACAGATTGCATTACAGTGACACTTCCACTTCTCATTCTCCCAAAGAGAGAATTGTTCTCAGATGCCTCGTTCACACTTCCAGCGCGGCTGCGTGTAGGAGACATGATGCCAGCCCGTTGGAATGCACTGGTGGCATTTCGGCTGGGGGACTTAATAGCAGCCATTGGACTGGCAGCGATATTAATGCTTGAGCGCCGCCTGCGCATGTGGGGACGTTCACCACCCGCGTTCGCCGCGACAGGCTTCGCGTGTGGTGTGGTTGGTGTAATCGGTGGCTGTAAGGATTCCCGGTCGACTGGATCGACTGGGCTAGATGGTCTAGTGATCCCAGGAGCAAGAAGACCAGACGAGAAAAAGGCAGAGTAGGTCGCCATCGTCGTCGACAAGTACTGGAGAAAGCTGGGAGTGAAAGCCGAATGTTCAACGTTCGACCTTATAGTGTGGATTACATAAGGGAGTCAGGGGCAACAATAACAAAAAAATGGCCATGGCCAACGGGGGGATCGAACCCACGACCTTCGCGTACCAACCCTGCGGCCAGCTCAGGATGATCAGGCCGAGCCACCACAGGATCGAGTTATTAGCACGACGCTCTAACCAACTGAGCTAGTCGGCCGTCGAGCGACTTTTTTTTATTGCCACACCAGAAGGGCGGACTGTGACTGGGTCCGTCTTCTGTCGACGATCCATCAATAATACTGATAGCCGGTCCGGTGATTGACTCCAAAAGACTTCCTTGGCTGAGCAACTGACATTTTGCCACTACAGCGCTTGCGTATAAAAACGGCTCTGAACGTCGTGTGCTCTGGCAGTGATAAGAGGGCCTCCCTACCAGAGACGGTGTCCGTGTTGCTCTTTTCCGAAAGTCGAGCACACCGATGTTTCGCCGTATGGTATGTGTCACTCCCTCCCTGGATATCGCAATCTCAAGGCATTTATGATACTTGGATATAAAGCTGGAACTCTGAGACCTTGATAGGTGAGTGGTTCGGGGTGGCAGGAACCTCGTAACGACAAGTGCGGCCCACACGCCATCCTTAGGCGGAACGTTCAGATCTCCCAGAACAACAATGTGACTCTTGCCCCTTGTACATGCATCACCCGTACCGACGTTCATGTGTCCACCTTTATAAATGGATGTTTCTCCATGAGCATCGAGTACCGATTTCTCTCAGCTAGCCACCAGCGTGCGATCCCTTGCGACCCTCTCTGCCATAGTGCTTCTCGCTACCTCGGTATCCGGCCTTCGTCAGCATACCTCTCACAAGACTTCAACGCTCAGGTGCATATCTCAAGGGACTGCCCGATGCCGATCGTGCCCGCGCTTCCTTCCTGAAGAACCGTGTGTCGACTGGCGCAGCCATTGTCCCCGCCACTAACTTGGCGTACGTCCAGTATACTACCAGTGTCGGCATCGGCAGTCCGCCCACTAATTACAACCTCGTCGTCGACACTGGCAGCTCGAACACATTTTGTGGGAGTGGAATAAAGTACGTGCGGACGAACACCAGCATTCCTACTGGTGAGACTGTCAACGTCACATACGGTCTAGGTTACATCTCTGGCATAGAATGCACGTGCATAATATTCGCCCTGCACACGTGCATGCCTAGCACGAGACTGTAGACCTCGACCAAGTCACTCTCGCACCTAACCTCGTCATCACCAACCAATCCATTGGTGACGCACTCTCTTATGCTGATTTTGAAGGCGTCGACGGTATCATCGGTGTGGGACCTGTCATTCTTACTCAGGGCACCCTTTCTCCCGATACCAACGCAACCATCCCGACCGTGATGAACAATGCCGTCTCGCAGGGGTTGATCTATGATCAAGTTTTAGGCATGTACTTTGCGCCTGCAAATAACTCCAGTGACACCAGTGAGCCCAACCGTCTTCGTTCGTGTTATATCATTTTTGAGCACCGAATCATCAATCAGATAGAGCAATCACGTACGGCGGCATCGACTCGTCCCAGGTAAGGTGTCTCCACTATGACACGTCCTTTATGAAGAACATGCTCAATGATGTTGATGTGAGGGCGACAATATGAAGGCGAGTTGACATATACCCCTGTGACGAAGACCTTTCCTTCTGCTTACTATTGGGGGATCAACATCACCTCTGCAACCTACGGTAACAAAATTGTCTTTTCTGAATCTACAGCAGGGATTGTCGACACTGGTACAACACGTATGTCTGCCCCCTTCCCTTCCTTCCATGTACATATGCAGACACCTTCTATCTTTGTAGAGGTCCTTCTTGCGGACGACTCCTTCGATGTGTACCGCTCCTCCATCCCTGGTGCTACACTTGACAAGTTCACTGGTCTCATCACCATTCCTCCCAGTTCCATCCCCTACATGCAACCTCTTAACTTTACAATTGGCGATACCATCTTTTCAATGGATGTTGCTGTTCAACTCATTCCCACTGATCAGAATGAGGCATGGGGTGGTGTCGCCGGGAAACAGTATGGCGTTGTCGCAAATTTGGGAACATTGAGTGGGCAGGGCTTGGACTTTATTATTGGGCAGAAGTTCATGGAGAGGTATTATGTAGTGAGTGGTTCCTGATCTTCTGATTTTCGGGGGGAGGGTTTAATGGATCTCTTGTTACAATGCACAGGTCTTTGATGCAGATAACAACTGTATCGGATTTGCATTCACGTGAGTTGACACTCTTGTCATGTATCCTATGCATGCACACATCATCTGTACTGATGGTATGCATGATGACAGGAATAACACATTCTCGAAGTACATGGAATGAAAGTGGTCAAGTGAAATGTGGATAGGGTGTCATCCATACATTGTTGTCATGCATACTATACTTGCTTTCTTATGATCTGTAGGATGGTCATGTATTCATGTTATCATCTCAATTTGGTCTGGGGAACTGATCATCAAAGACTAACAGACAAGTAAGACATGAAGCAGACAGTAAAGTCAGTGACATGTTGCCTACATACACCCCTCCCAATCCATGGGTTATGCTCACTCCATCCACTACTGCTCCACCATACCTCTGCTAATCAGTTTCATATTGGTTACTAGTTTCTGTAGCCATCCCTGTGAGTGCTGGACCTTCCCACTCGAAGATTGACATGTATGTATGTACATGTGGTGTGGGCAGCAGAGAGGCAGTGATGCAGGAGGCAGATGTGGGGTACTGAGAGGACATGTAAAGCTGAATGTCAGACAGTGTGATTGAGTAACCATTGCTTATGAATCATAGAATACAAAGTCATGTAGGTCATACTAAGGCTAAATGACTGGTGTGAAACATTGATACCACTTATCCCCATGAACCATCTGGCTCAAGTCCAGTTCTATACAACCACCCCTTGAAATAATTGCTGGGTTCCACATTGAGTAAAATGGCTCCCAAAATGTTGGAGGGACCCAAAGCAACAATTTCCCTTTTGGGCCTCTGATCCGGCCATCATTGAAAAGCTTGACTGGTTCACACATCACATGGACATCTTCCCCCAGAAGGCCATCAAGCAGTTGTTGAGCATCATGCAGTGCATGTGAGGAGAGTGATGAAAAGTGGATTGAGTATGCTGCAGTAGATGGAAGTTGGTTAATTGAAGACAACACATCACAAGGGGGACAGTTCTCACCATTGATAATATCAGATGGGTCACTTGTACTGTCTGGATGGTAGGCAGCCCATCTTGCCATGCAACCCTCATAGGCATGAATATCCCAGACCCTCACAGTCTTATCAACTGAGCTTGAGACAATCCTCTTGCTGTTATGCTTCGGTCAGGGGCCTTTCCTTTTTCGACTCTTCGCAGTCATGTGTGTCACGTGCCTCGTTGCATCCCTAATAATCGTCGCCATCCTAGGGGCCTGGATGCTCCATGGAACGCTGGGATCTCCCGCTGTCATGGTATTTCCAATACCAGCTGAGACTGCGTCACCATTGTGATCTGACATCCACCACCCACTGATGGACGACTTGTTCATTTCTTGTTCCAATCCCTCACCTCTGACTCGTTTATATTGCTTATATGTTATACTATAGACCCAGCATCAGGCTCCTCACTGCACATTGATTGTGCAGCCAGTATAGCCTTTGTATCCTTCCTACCCCCATCAAATGATGCTGTATGACTCCTTTCTATTTCACTGATGACTTTGTTGATTACTGCGGATATGCGTCGCGACGTGTCCCTCACGACTGGTATGGTACTCGTACTTAGGAGTATATAGTCCTATGTACTCCATCCTGTATCTGCAGTTTTTCGATAGCTTGCAACTGAGCTTCATCCCTTTGATCTAATCCTTGTTCTCTCTCCGCGTGAACAACCTTAGGGACTTGCCAGCAGACAGAACCTCTGTTGGATTACTTCAATAACTCAGCCATAGGGGTTACGACAAGTTCGGCCCGTAGACTCCCACCTCACATGCTTTGTGACTATTCCATTTGAAGAAGTCACCGTGCTCGGGCATAACAAAATCGAAAAACTCTACGCAGCTTTCAGGACTCGTCAACCTCTTCACGAAAGTCTACTTGTCCCTCGGTTACTGAACTTCAACAAACTGAACTCAACTCTCCAAAGGCTCGTTGGTCTCCCTCAGTGTAAAGACTAACTTGCTTTTTCCATCTGCCTCTCAACTCGGACTCCATTCAGCACCAATAACAAAATTGAGAAGCATCCCTCTACCCTTAATCAAATCCACCGCTCTACAGGCAGCCACTAGGCTTTAATAGATCGCCTCCCTAGAGTTCCACGCTCATGTCTCCCTATGTGTAAAGTCACTTGCACACTACTTCACTACACTGACAGGTTTCTTTCGAGAAATAAATCCTCCCTCAGCCTTCATTATCACTTCTCGTTAAAGTGTCTAACCCTCGGAAGTCAGGTCCTCCAGTCCCTCCCTGAATTACACCATTAGGACTCAGCAGGAACCTGCCTCTACCCCTGATACCAGGAAGACTAGGGCTGTCAGCCACAGCTAGTAATCCCCGGTTGTCATATCTGTCCTGTTTTAGGGAATCAGAAGTCACGTGTAGTTCAGAAGAAGAAGATGATCAGAAGTCTGATACTTCTTTCGGATCAGTCCTCAAGGAAGAACAAGAATTGCGCAAATCACCCGTTATGTCCATGACACTTGGTCATGGAGAATCAGTCCCTGAGATGCCATCTAAGGTTTTCTCCGAAGTGGAACTGAAGGAAAAGTTGGAAGAACAAAAGCGCTCTTTGGCAGAAGACTGGCGCAAGATAGCCAGTGGACAGTCAAGTGACCCCTTTCCAACAGGAATGCCTACAGACTCGGCTCTACGAGTTTGGTATGCCAGGAACTATGGAAAGGTAATTCCCCCAGAGGACCCCATTGGTGGGCCCAGTAAGGGTAAGGCCCCAGTAGATCCTGACGACTTGTATGATGTCCACCCACCCAATGGAGGAAGGGAGTTTAATGTTGGGCGTCCTGGAGAATACGACGGAAGCCACAATGGGCTTCAGACTTGGGTCACGCAAGTTGAAGGCTACCTGAACCTGAACAAGCACATCTATAACATGGAATTGCTCAAGATCTTGTTTGCCCTCACGTACATGACCAAGGGAGCTGCTGTCTCCTTTGCCGAAAATTACCAAAATGAAAATAAGCTTCTCGACGGAACAATCTGGTACACTGATACTTTCCAGCGATTCGTCAAATGTCTCAAAGCTACTTTCGAATCCAGCGATCAGACTGCATTGGCTATCCTACATCTCTCAGATATCTCCCAAGGCAAATGAGAACTCGAGTCATATATTGCCGAGTTCACGGGGCTTGTTAACAAGGCTCAACTCAAAGAAGAGTCACACAAAGCAGGGATTTTCTTTGGAAAAGGATTAAACAAAGAATATTGCGATTGGGTTCTCAATTCAGGACGTGCCCCTTCCATGGTAATCGAGTGGATCCAGTGCGTGGGAGAAGCAAGAACCATGATCGCTACCAAACATGTCCTTGAAGGAAAGGAATCTTGGTATGAACGCAAATTCATTCATTACCGCAGAGGTTCCAGAGATCCTGATGCAATGGACGTTGACAAAAGAAGAAGGAACGTTAGACGTTCTAACTCCGAAATTACATGCTTCGAATGTGGAGCAAAGGGTCACTACAAGCGTGACTGCAAATCAAAGCCTAAAACTCAGCCTCCTGGTATTAGAGTCGTGCTTTCCCAAGACGGAATGAAGATGGCCTATATGGGAGATCGGTTGGCGACAACTGAGGAAATGAGGATGTATGGGCTGAATTTTTAAATGGGACCGCCGACACTCCTAAGGCAGGTCCTGCTTCTGTATTGTCTGCCAACTGTACTTCTATAGATGATGAATCCTTCATGCAAGTCGGATCTCCTCTTGGAAGGGCTTGGTTGCTGGATTATACAGCAGGAGTAATGGTCTGCGTCAACTCGGGCACAGAGGTTTCGCTCATTTCAGAGCGAATTGTTCAAAAACTATGGATCCCTTCGTATCGGGTCAAGAGCAAGTTCAAGACGACTTCGTTCACCAGTAAAGATGTCGAATGGGAAGGAACATATCCTTCTAGGAATGCCCTTCCTTCGCAAGTTCAAGCCAAGAATGGACTGGGAGCACAACAAAATCACTTGTTGGGATGACGGGTTTGTACTGAACTGAACTGACGACATCTATATTAAGGAACAGGTCCCCTCTTACGATGGATATGCTGTCAAGTTTAATGAAGATGGTTCTGTAAAGGAACAGGAAAGTAGAATTAACAAAACTACTCTTTCCACAGAACTCAAGGCTGCCTTATCCTCAACAAAGGAGGAAGTGCTACTTCCGAAGGAGTATCAAGAATTCGCTGAAGTGTTTTCAGAAGAGGACATCCTGCTGCCTCGCCATTGCCCTGGTCTCGACCATGAGATCAGACTGAAGGACGACTTCAAACCAAAGAAGGCAATGGTATACCTGATGTCCCCAGATGAACTCAAGGCTCTAGACAAATTTCTTGAAGAAAACTTAAAATGCAAAAAGATTCGACCCTCTACATCGCCACAAGCAGCACTGGTGTTCTTTGTTGCCAAAAAGGATGGAAAGAAGTGATTAATCCAAGACTATCGCTATCTTAATTCATTCACCATCCTGGACGCACACCCTCTGCTGAATGCGCAAGCGCTTTTTGATGAGCTGGTCAAATCCAAATATTACGCCAAGTTTGATATCCGTTGGGGATTTACTAACCTGTGGGTCAAAGAAGGAGATGAATGGAAAGGGGCATTTATAATGCTGAGAGGGTTGTTCGAACCCACGGTAATGTTCTTCGGACAATGCAACTCACCCCCTTCCTTTCAAAGATATATGGATCAAACCTTCACACGCCAACGTGGCAAACAGGTAGGATACATGGATGACGTAGCAATCCATGCCAAAACGAAGGAAGAACTCAGGGCCTGTGTCTGCAAGTTCCTTTTAATTTTCAAGGAAGAAGGACTTTGCCTAAAGATTAGCAAATGTGTCTTCGAGGCCGAAGAAATCGAATTCCTGGGAATGATTATAGGAAAAGGACGTATGGAAACTTTGCCGATGAAGACCGATGCCATTAGTACTTGGGAAGCCCCCAACAATTTAACTGGGCTCCATCGTTTCCTTGGATTCTGCAATTTCTACTGCAAATTTATCCCTTCCTTCTCAAGCATCGCTCATCCCCTCCATGACTTAACCAAAAAAGGGGTTTCCTATCAATGGACCGAGGAACACGATTCCACGTTCCAGAAATTAAAGTCTTTGTTATGCTCGGCTCTGGTCCTCACTATCCCTGACTTCTTGAAGCCCTTCGTGCTATTTACGGATGCTTCGAAGCTCGGAACTGGTGCGGTTCTCACCCAGAAAGGATCGGATGATGAGTGGCACCCCTGTTCCTACCTCTCGCAGTTGCTGGTTGGCACAGAACAGCGTTACCAGGTCTACAACCTTGAAATGCTCGCTGTGATCTGTGCCTTGAAGGCCTTCTGGCCTTACCTTCTCTCCCCAGTTGAACCAACTGTGGTCTTTATGGATCACAAGAACTTGGAATACTATCGTGAGCCCCAACAGCTCACCCCTCGTCAAGCTTGTTGGGCTGCCACTGTGCAGTCATATCCCATTTGTTTCTCTTGGCAGGTGGGCCACCTACAGGTCCCTGCCAATACTCTCTCTCGCAAGAATGAAGCTGAGGAGCCGGCCCCTGTTGCCACAGTCCTTCCCATGGACCTTTGGCTTTTGGAGGGGGTGGTTCCCCAAATTCGTCTTGTTTCACCCTCTTTTTCAATAACAAAAATACAAAAACAACTAAAAATAAACCGTCTTTGCAGAATTAATCGTGTTCCTACCCAGATTTTGCAGTCCCAGAAAAACGCCAAGCCATATTCCCACCCACCTGAGGAAAAGTCAAAAGGGAATAGGCTACCCAATGCTTGCCCACTTGAGGAACCCGTCAAAGGAGCTAGGGGTGTTTATGTGATTTCTGCCGACCTGTACGAACGTGTCAGAAATGATGCAGCAAAAACCCCATTGGGTCCGGAACCTTGCAATAATCTTACCATTGCAACAGATGGGACAAAAAGATATGGAACAACGCAGTTATATATTCCCCCTGAACACCGCCAACATTGTATGCGAACCTATCATGACCATGAGTCCTCCAGTCACCCTGGACAAAAGGTGATGTTTGCAAAAATGAGGAAAGAAGTGTGGTGGGAAGGTATGGGAAAGGAAATAAAGGTTTACATCGCAGGATGCCCAGTCTGTCAGACCACCAAGGTTGTGACACACCCCCCAACGCCACTGGTCATCCTGCATGAAACCCTGAAAACCACATTCCCGTTCCAACAAATATCCATGGACCTTATCACTGATCTTCCTGTCTCAGGAGATCAAAAATACGACTCTATTCTCACAGTTGTCGATCAGGGCCTGACAAAGGCTGTGCTCTTCATTCTGTGCCATAAAACTATTGACTCTGTTGGGCTCGCCCGGCTGTTCCATCAATTCATATACTCTCGATATGGAATCCCAGAGTCAGTAATATCTGATCGTGGACCCCAGTTCATGTCATCATTTACCAAGGAGCTGTATAAGGCAATAGGGGTCAAAACCAAGTTATTGTCCGGATACCATCCTCAAACTAATGGAGAAAGCAAGCGAGTTAACCAAGAAGTGGAAGGATACCTCCGCTTGTACTGTGTGGAGTTCCCAAACTCTTGGGCATTGAAATTGCCTTCTGCCAAATTTGCTCATAACTCCCGGATCCACTCCGTTCATCAAATGACCCCTTTCTCCCTTCTGCTCGGTTACGACCCTTCCCCCTACCCTGAGGTTCAGTTAACACCAGTACCCCAAGGTTCAGTTAACACCAGTACCCTTGGTTGACGAAAGGCTGGAACGCCTTGCCTCAAGCCGGGATGTCGCTGCTTTGGCTCATCGAAAAGCACAGGAGTTGATGAAGTCTTGCTCAAAAGGGACTTATGTTGTGCCTAAGGTTGGAGATAATGTTCTCCTGGATACAAGTCACCTGCGCATCAAAAACCAGTGTGACAAGATTGCGCCCCGACAACTCGGACCATTCAAAGTGACTCATGTCATATCACCTGTTGCTTTCCAATTGGATCTCCCCCCGACTTGGAAGGTTCATCCAGTGTTCCATGCCTCCCGCATCTTCCCATTTATTGAAAATAATACATATGGAGCTGCGCCTGCAGCTCCTATACCTGAATTGGTGGATGATGAAATTGAGTGGGAAGTCGAGTCAATATTGAATCACAAGGTTGATGGTCGTAGAGGTAAGAGATGCTATCTGATCAAGTGGAAAGGGTTCCCCCATTTGTCCAACACGTGGGAACCCGAGGAACATATAAAAGATCATGCATCGGAAGCCCTCGACCAGTACAAACTTGCTCGACACCTACATAACTAAATGGACTCCCCTCGTTCCACCAACACCGAAAGCGATTATGCCGACATCCCCTTTGCCTCAGAATCCGTTTACTACGCTGACGATGACGGGCTCGTACCCCCCGTCAATGTCTATGCCCCAACCTCACCTCCAACATCCCCCACCAGCTTTCATGTCTCCAGGTTCTCCTTGCCCGTCTCTCAACCCCGTTCAGTATCGCCCCCTGTCACCAGGATACTCGGACCACGTCCACTCAAGGGGTTCTTGGTCAGACATGTCCCAGCCCCAAAGGCCAGAGTCCCCCTCAGTGAGGACAGTAACTGAAAGGGAAAGGCACACTCTGGCAATGACCCTGATAGTCCAGCTGCCTCTGCCAGTGGCACCCATGTTACTGAACCTACCAACCTTCACACCACCTTTACCACCTACTCCGACAGCGCTCAACACGCAGCCCTTGACCTCCTCGCAACTGCTGCCACTGCCCGGCTTGACCAGCAGTGATTACCAGTCTCAGCAAGTGACTACTTGGACATTGTTAGGGCGCTTGACGTCTTCAATGACGGGGACAACATTAACAGGTGCTCACCAGAACAGGTTGAGTATTTTGGGATGTTGTCTAAAATCTACAGAGCGTCAGACATGATCAATGGACTTGTGTCCAAGATCTGCACTCGGAAATTAAGCGGTACAGCCCCTTTGTCTGAAGTAATCATGATCGACATGCTGGAGAAGGCTTCCTTGGATCTTACCGAAGCAGTGACAGGCGAGGCCTACCATCATTTACATCAGCAGCAGATAGGTGAGTTCCTGACTCCTCCAGCTACTTGGCTCCTAGATCACATCATCCCAAAGCAAGAGGAATCATCGGCTTCGGAAGATAAATTAAAGAAGACTATCATGGATCAGGAGAAGGAGAAGGAGTGGCGTGCCATGGAGCTAGGGTTCGCTGATTCAGGGGAACTGTTTAAAGAGGTTGGCTCACACCTCGGTACTGGGACTCACAACTCCACTTGGGAGGTTTTGTTACAGGATGCGTCATGGGCAGGAATCCATAAAAACTACTTCAATGCCGTCCATGCCGCCGACCCTCTCCCTTTGACTCCCTTTGTCCCCGTACCTGCAGATCAACTTCGGTTTTACCTCGGAGGACAGTCTCCCATCCTGCCTGACCATGTCCTCTATCAACATGCCTGCTACCAATGCCATTACTTGGGACATTGGTCATGCCAGAACAGACATGGCTCCCACTTTACTCTGGCCCTCAAGGAACCGCTGACTCCATCGCCTTCATTGCCCATCACCTCTTGAACGTGTTCCCGCATCTATACTACTCGCCAACCCCTATCCACTCGCCCTGCCAATGTGACTTCTGGCCCATCCTCAAGGGTCTGAGGACCTTAGAGGGGGGGTGATGTTATGCTTTGGTCAGGGGCCTTTCCTTTTTCGACTCTTCGCAGTCACATGTGTCACGTGCCTCGTTGTGTCCCTAATAATCATTGCCATCCTAGGGGCCCGGATGCTCCATGGAACGCTGGGATCTCCCGCTGTCATGGTATTTCCAATACCAGCTGAGACCGTGTTGCCATTGTGATCTGACATCCACTGCCCACTGATGGACGACTTGTTCATTTCTTGTTCCAATCCCTTGCCTCTGACTCGTTTATATTGCTTATATGTTATACTATAGACCCGGCATCAGGCTCCTCGCTGTGCATTGATTGCGCAGCCGGTATAGCCTTCGTATCCTTCCTACCCCCATCAAATGACACCATATGACTCCTTTCTATTTCACTGATGACTTTGTTGATTACTGCAGATATGCGTCGCGATGCATCCCTCGCGACTGGTACAGTACTCATACTTAGGAGTATATAGTCCTACATACTCCATCCTGTATCTGCAGTTTTTCAATAGCTTGCAACTGAGCTTCATCCCTTTGATCTAATCCTTGTTCTCTCTCCACATGAACAACCTTAGGGACTCGCCAGCAGACAGAACCTCTGTCAGATTACTTCAATAACTCAGCCATAGGGGTTATGACAAGTTCAGCCTGTAGACTCCCACCTCGCGTGTTTCATGACTATTCCATTTGAAGAAGTCACCGTGCTCGGGCATAACACTTGCCATCAGAGGAGAATTCAACTGACATGACCTTAGCAGTATGCCCCTCAAGAGGGCCACTAATCTGGACACCTCCCTCAACATCCCAGACCCTTAAAGTCTTATCAACACTACCTGAGACAATCCTCTTGTCATCAGGGGAGAATCCAACTGATTTCACCCAATCAGTATTCCCCTTAAGAGGGCTGCCAATCTGGACACCTCTCCAAGCATCCCAGATCCTTACAGTATTCTCTGAATCAAATGAGCTTGATACAATCATCTTTCCATCAAAAGAGAATCCAGCTGAGTGGACCACAAATATGTTTCCCTCAAGAGGGTTGCCAATTTGTACACCTCTCTCAGCATCCCAGATCCTCACAGTCCCATCCGAAGAGCCTGAGATGATCCTCTTGCCATCCATGGAGAATCCAACTGATAAGACCCTATCAGTATGCCCCATAAGAGGGTTTCCAATCTGGACAGCTCTCTCAGTATCCCAGACCCTCACAGTCTTGTCAGCTGAGCCTGACACAATCATTTTGCCATCAGAAGAGAATCAAGCTTGCAAGACCCACATAGTATGCCCTTCAAGAGGGTTTCCCTTTTGGTCACTTCTCTCAGCACCCCAGACCATCATGGCTTGTCTCTTGAGCATGAAACTATCCTCTTTCCATCTGAGGAGAATGCAACTGACCAGACATGATCAGTATGCCCCTCAAGAGGGTTGCCAACCTGGACATGTCCTCTCTCAGTGTCCCAGATCCTCACAGTCTTATCATCTGAGCCTGAGACAATCCTCCTGCCATCAGAGGAGAATCCAACTGATCTGACCAAAGCTGAGTGTCCTTCAAGAGGGCTGCCAATCTGGACACCTCTCTCAGCATCCCACACCCTTACAGTCTTGTCATCTGACCCTGAGGCAATCCTCTTGCCATCCATGGAGAATCCAACTGATGTTACCACTCCAGTATTCCCCTCAAGAGGGCTGCCAATCTGGTTTCCTCTCTCAGCATCCCAGACTCTCACAGTCTGGTCAGAAGAACCTGAGACAATCCTCTTGCCATTGGAGGAGAATCCAACTGATCAAACATGACCAGTGTGTCCCTCAAGAGGGTTTCCAATCTGGACACCTTGTTCAGTATTCCACACCCTCACAGTCTTGTCAAAAGAGCCTGAGACAATCCTTTTGCCATCAGGGGAGAATCCAACTGACCAGACCACATCTGTGTGCCCCTCAAGGGTGCTCCCAACCTGGACACCTCAGCATCCCACACCCTTACAGTCTTGTCATCTGACCCTGAGGCAGTCCTCTTCCCATTAGAGGAGAATGCAACTGGCTTGACCCAATCAGTATGCCCCTCCAGAGGGCTGCCAATCTGGACAGCTCTCTCAGTATCCCAGACCCTCACAGTCTTGTCTTTTGAGCCTGAGACAATCCTCTTTCCATCTGAGGAAAATTAAACTGATGAAACCCAATCAGTATGCCCTTGCATTGCCACCTGAGCAGCTGGCCACCCTTCAAGTCCTCCTGTAGGCATTCCAGCAAGGTGAGAGAATTTTGGCATGAGCATTCTTGAAAGCATTGTGGTTGTTGGTGCAAATGGCAGTGCAGAAATGTAAAGGTGCAGTGTGTCAAATTCATGGTGTCTGGGTTGAGGCTGGACTGGAGACTGAAGAGGGCATGAGGCTGAGGGGTTGGGATCAGGAGGAGGGTTGAAGATACAGGGGGATGGATTGATTGGACTTAGTGACTGAGATTACAGTGCTATTCCCTTGTGTGGGTCTCAGTCTGAGGCTGAGGCTGAGGTAGGATTATCAGAGTAACTTTGTTGATTTCAGACTGAAGAGTACAGGCCAGGTATCTACAAGTTTATATACCAGAGACAACTATAGTAAGGAGACTGGTAATGCTGGTCTTGCAAAGATTGCTAAGACAATTGGTAAGACAAGTATTAGTAATGTATGACTAAGGTAATGGAGACCAGGACAGGGTGGACTGGGGACAAGGCCAGGCAGAACTTATCTGAAGTGACATGCACTGCAAAGCCGTGTTCACTGTGCTAGGACATCTGGGGTAAGGGACTAGTGAAGCTGAGGCTGGACTGAATGAGTGTGAGACCAAGTCTGACCAGGGTCAAGGCATGACCATGACAGTATCCCCCTCTTAGGGGTTGAACCCATGAGACCCCTGCAAGAGTGGTAGGCTGAGTCTGAACTTTGGCTGAGTTTGAAAAACCAATACTTGTAGCCTGCTAAGCCCTTTGCATCTTTCTTTCACATCCTAGTTATCATGTCTGAATTGAGGCCAATCGGCACAACTGACCACAACAGTGAAGGCTGGGTTGCTGTTGACTGGACCCAGGTGCCAGATGATGCCAGCAGATATGATACCAACAATGAGGAAGAAGTGATGAAGGCCAAGTCGAAGGAGAGGAAAAGAAGGCCAAGAGGAAACATAAGGTTGAGGCTGAGAGGAGTGATGAAACTGGGGCTGGTAGTAGTGAGGCTAGTGGGGTGAAAAAGGTGGTCATGGACCCCAGGTAAGTAGCCTCTTCTACTCTGCATGTTTTGTCTGAAGCCCATTTTTAGTTGTACCTGCTGCACCTGGGTGAAGACCATCTGCAAGTTCCTCATGGATGGTAATAAGAAGCAGGTTGCCTGCATATGGTGCAACCAGTCAAAGGGCAAGTGTCAGTGGCCTGGAGATGGGAAGGGTACTGAGGTCAGTCCCAAGGCCACTACCAAGGTTGACAAGGGGAAGAAGTGGAAAGCCAATGAAGAGTTGCCCAATCCCAGGCCCAGCAAGAAGAAGCAGGTGAAATTGAAGCCAGTTGAGGTGCTGGACATTGATGAGCCTGAGGCTGGTGCAGATAGGTACTTGGGCTTAGAAGACTGATCAAGGCTGCAGGGCTGATTGCCAACAACCTGGCCAGCCTCTTTGAACTTCATGAGACTGCAGTCAAAAACCCAGGCCAAATTGCTGATGCCCTTGAGTCAATACTTGATGAGTCCTACAGCTTTGGCATGGCAGTCTCCCCCTTGGACTTGGGCTCATCTGAGCTCAACTCTGATGAGTTGCATGAGGAAGCTGACTGGTTGAAGCACCACAGTGAAGACAAGGAGGAGGCAGCCAAAGGGGAAGATGAGGGTATGGCCAAGTAGTGTTCATAATGTAGTGCCTTTGTTACTCCTCTCTGCAAATGCAGCATGTCTGGTGTTATACAGTGAAGTAAGAGAAACAAGAGGAAGAAAACAAGGTAAGTAAGAGATCAGGAGAAGACTAGATACCAATAGGAAAAACAGAAAAAGAAGTTGAGGCCAGTTGAGACCAGTCCTTATTGGTATGGGCTGGGTTTGCTGGGGTAGTGGGAGTGGAACTCTTGCACAAGTTCAGAGGCATTTTCTAGTTCCATGGCAAGTACCCATGTGGTTTCTTCATCAGTCCCCTCATAGCCAGTCCACCAGACTAGATACTGAAGCCAGCACTGGTGACACTGGTCTACCTTGGAGTCAAGGATTTCTGCTACCTTGAACTCTAGTTCACCATCAACCTTGACTGGTGGGGGTGGTGGTTGAGTCTGGTTCAGGATGGTATTAGGGAAGGCTGGCTCAAGTTGGGAAACATGGAAGACCAGGTGTACTGCACACATTGAGTCCAGCAGGTGCAGGGTGAACAAGTGGGTGCCAGCCTGAGCTATGAATGGGTACAGCCCAAGGTTCTTCTCTGAGAGTTTCTTGGAAGGCCAGGCTGACTGGAAGTATTTAGCTTTGACATACACCTGGTCACTGACCTTAAAGTCCAGTGCCAGCATGTGTTTAGCATTGGCCAGTCCTTGATAGTGCTGTTGTGCAAGGGTCATCTCCTCACATAGGTACTGGTGCAGTGAGTCCAGGTCAACTGCATAATCATGAGCCCAAGTGGAGGTAAGGTCATGCTCCAGGTATACTGAGATGTTGGGATGGTAGCCCTTATTAGTGAAGAAAGGAGAGACACCAGTAGTGGTGCTAGGGGCATTGTTGTAAGCAAACTTGGCCAAAGGTAAGAGGTTGGCCCAGTTGTCCTGTTGATAGTTACAATAGACTCAGAAATACTATTCCAGTGTCTGGTTGGTCCTTTTGGTCTGGCCATTGCCCTCAGGGTGGTAGCCCAAGGTGAAGTGTAGCTTCATGTCTAGGGCCTTGCTGAGTGACTGGAAGAAGTGTGAGACAAACTCTGAGCCTCGGTCTGAGGTTACATGGGCTGGTACTCCATGCTTTGAAAAGACATGGAGTAAGAAGAGTTTGGTGAGTTCTGGGGCTGTGATGGTGTCATGGGTGGGGATGAAGATGGCCTGCTTGGAAAGCCAGTCAACTACTACAAGGATGGCTGTGAAGCTGGATGAGGCTGGGAGTTGCTCAATAAAATCCATTGAGATGGAATTCCATGGCTTCTCCAGCATTAGGAGTTGTTTGAGGAGGCTGTAAGGCCAATGGTGGGGGACCTTAGCCTGAGCACAGGCCATGCAAGACTGGATGTAGTCTTTGATGAAGGTCCTGAGGCCAGGCCAGGTATACTCATGCCAGATGAGCTCTAGAGTTTGGTTTTGGCTGAAGTGGCCAGACAGAGGGTGGTCATGCTTAAGCTGCAAGACCCTAAGGTGGAGGTCATTTGAGCCCAGCATGTAGATCCTTCCATCAAGCTGAAGGAAGCCAGTGTCATCTACTGACCACTGGGGATCAGACATGTTGAACAGGCAGATTTGTGAGACTGGGTCATCCAGCAGTGTGGTCAGGATATCATTGTGTAGTTTCTCTATGTCCATTAGCATGACTGCTTGTAAGACTGGGTACTCGAGATAAGTAGTGTGGAGGGAGACTGCTAGTTGCTCCTGGGTGAAGACTGGTCTCAGGTTCTGCAGGTTCACTCAGGCATAGCTGCTATCCCCCTCTTTGGGGTAGATGTCCCATCATCTAGTTAGGGCATCAGGCTTAGCCCTGAGCTTACCAGGTCTGAATCTAATGACCATACTGAACTGAGAGAGGAACTCTGACCAGCAAGCTTGGCAGCAGGTGAGTACCTTGGAGGTAGAGAAGTATTCAAGGTTCTTATGGTCAGTGACAACATTGACTGGTGAGGCCGAACCCTCAAGGTAGTGATGCCAGGTCTGGATTGCTTCAAAGATGGCAAGCAATTCAAAATTATTGTGGGTGTCATAGTTCAACTCCAGGGTGGTTAGAGTTCAGGAGTAGAAGGCAACTGGATGTATCTGGCCATTGCCACAGGTGATAGACAGAATGCCAGCAATGGCATAGTCTGATGCATCAGTCTCCATGGTAATGGGGACCCCAGGGATGAAGTGAGTTAAGACTGGTGCAGTAGTAAAGGCAGCCTTGAGGTTGTTGAATGACTGGCAGCACTCCTCAGAGAAGTTCTGAGGAGCCCCCTTGTGGGTAAGCTGAGTCAGTGGTACAATGATGTCTGAGTAGTTGAAAATAAAATGGCAATAGAAGTTTGTGAAGCCAAGGAAGGATTGTACATCCTTGACCTTGCAAGGCTTGGGCCAATCACAGATGGTCTGGACTTTTTCCTTTGACATTGTGAGGCTGGCAGGGGAGAGGTGGAACCTGAGGTATTTGACCAAGTCTGAGTGGAACTCACATTTTTCTGGCTTTGCATAAAGGCCATGAAGCCAAAGCTGGCAGAGTACCTCTTGGACATGCTGCTTATGGGACTCCTTATCTCCAGAGTAGATTAGGATGTCATCTAGGTAGACAACTACACAGACATCCAACATGTCTGCGAAGATGGTATTCATGAAGTGTTGGAAAGTGGCTGGGGCATTAGTGAGGCCAAAGGCATCAGTAAATCACTTTTGCTGGCCAGAGCTGTCCAGAGCTGTCCAGCACTGGACAGATTCCCTAGGACTGCTGGCACACAAAGTGGTTTACTGATGGGGCATCACTAACCACTTGTAGGAACCATACTGAATCTGGAATGTGGTCTTCCATTCATCACCTGGGGCAATCTGGACAAGATGGTAGGCATGCTGGAGATCAATCTTGGTATAGATCTTGGCTTGGCTTGGTGAGTCTAAGAGGTTGGAGATGAGTGGTAGTGGGTATTGGTCTTTCTTAGTGATTTTATTCAGGCTGTGGAAGTCTATGCAGAGCTGAAGGGATCCATCCTTCTTCTTAATGAAGAGGACCAGCACAGCATAGGGGGAAGAGGTTGGGCAAATGAAACTGGTGGTGAGGTGTTCATCAATGAAAGTCCAGAGAGCTTGGAGCTCAACCTGGAACAGTGAGTAGATGGTGCCTAATGGCAGGGTTGTTCCTTCCTTGAGTTCTATCTTCAGGTCATACTCCCAGTAAGGTGGGAGTGCTGAGGCCTTGGCTTTACTGAAGACATCAGCAAAATCATGGTACTCTTCCAGTACATTGGGTAAGGCTGGAGGAGAGGAATCCAAGGCCAATTGGGCTTGAGCTGAGTCCAAGGGGCAGAGCTGAAGTTGGAACTGGACAGACCCTTCAAGTTTGCAGGCACACACAAAAGTGGCTGCATTGATTAGGGAAATGAGAGGGGCCTTCAGGGGGGTGCGAGCCAGGGAGTTGGAGGCCAGTACAGATGACACAAGGCTGGGTTGGTCACTAGGACTGGAGTCAGGGAGGCTGGTGGAGACTGGGCTTACAGGGGGTGTTGACAGGGTTAGCATTCCTTGTGCAGGAGTCTGGAATGTTAGACTGCCCAATACCCAATCAATCAACAAATTGTAGCAGGTGAGCCAGTCATGTCCAAGAACCATCCTACATTCAGAATCCAACAGGGCTAAAAACAGGGTTACTGGGGTGACATTTCTGGACATGAAATGGATATTGACATCTATCACTTGGGTTATAGTAAAGGTGGACATTCCATTGAAGAACTGGAGTCAGATTGGCGAGACCAAGTATGGGGTAAAAGAGTGTTGATTAGCAAATTGACTATCTATAAAACAATGAGTGGAGCCAGAGTCCACTAAAGTATGAAGCCAAGGTAACTCTGGGGTTTCTAATGTGACATAGGGGGTTAAAGAGTTCAGACTGGAAAGAGCAGACACATTGAGATGAGCCTCCAAGTTTTCACAACCAGAGTCAATGCAGCTCCTGGATTGTGCAGAGTCCTGGGAGCTGCTACCTATTTTTTTGTCTTGGGGGTAGGACCCAAGCCCAAGGCCAGTGCAGCTTTGGGGGTGGCCACAGTATGAGCCTTGGCTCCTGCAGCTTTCTTGGGGCATTTATCAGCAAAATGACTGGACCCTCTGCAGAACATGCAGAGGTTTCTGTCTATGCAACACTTGTGTTCTTCTGGGGTGAGCTTCCCATCCTTACCAAGTTTGCTAGACCCAAGCTTGGACAAGTTGCTAGAGCTGTTGCCCAGCTTTGATGAAGCTGGCTTGGACAGGGGGCCAGTGTTGTTGTTATTACTGGGCTTGGTCCTATCTTGGCCAGTCTCAGCTCAACTGTTGTCACCAGAGCCTCCAGACTTATCATTATTGGAGGAGGACAAGCCCTGGTGCTTACTCACCCGTTGGACTTCTTCCTTGCACTCCCAATAGCATGCATCTATCTCTTGGGCAAGGTGGCAGAGCTTGTGAAGAGTCCAGGGTTTTCCAACTTGACAGACTTCATCCTTAATCCAGTCTGGGGGCCCAGAATAGAAGTGATGGCATAGCACACCATCTCCATAGCCTCAGACTTGTGAAGTAAGCCAATTGAAGTCCACTATGTATTTATTGATGCACTGACCATCCTTCATGTGTAAATGATCGAGTTGGCTCTTGGCATCAGCAACTGGGTCATGAGGGCCAAAGGTGGTTTGCAGCTCTAGGATGAACTCCCTCCAGGAGTCCATCCAGAGAGGCTGGTCATCAGGGTTGTCAAGTCTGAGCAAGTCTGGCTCAAACCATTCAAGAGCCATGCCCTTGAGGTAAGATTGTGTGAAGATGACCTTGGCATGGTCAGTCCTGAAAGCCTGAGGATGGTCTTGGAAATTCAGCTCACACTGAATGAAGAAGGCACAAAGTTTCTTGGGGTCAGTGCCATCGAACATATTGGGCTTGTGCAGCTTAGTCCTGCTTGAGGACTTGGGGCTAGTGTGGGTATTGTGAGCCAATAGTTTGATGGCCTTTGTGAGACTGTTGAAGACTGCAACTGTGGGTTCAGTGTCTGGGTCTGGGAAGTCTAGTTCATCCTCCAGATCATTTTCATCCAGATTATCATCACCAAGCCCATCATCACCAGGACTGTTGCTGGGGTCATCATCATCAGGATTGTTGTCACCACCATTGCCTGGCCCATCATTGCCAGGGTCATCCTCAGGGATGGGAGTAGTGGGATGACATGGGGTGGGAGTATTGGATGTCTGGGCTGAAAAGCCCCTGAGAGGACTAACAGGATCTGGAGAGTGCCCAGTGGTGCCCAAGGCAGCTAGTGCTGTCTTGCAGTGGGTTCCACTGGCTGAGGTGGAGTCAGGGTTGGTGGCAGAATGGCCACAGGGAGGTTGGAAACAAGTCTTGGTTGCCATGATGTGCTAGACCCACCAAGTGGCAGTCTGAAATACTGTCAAGTTCATGGTGTCCAGGTTGAGGCCAGACCAGAGACCGAAGAGGGTGTGAGGCTGAGGGGTTGGGATCAGGAGGAGGGTCAAAGATACAGGGGGGTGGACTGATTGGACTTAGTGACTGAGATTACAGCACTATTCCCTTGCATGGGTCTCAGTCTGAGTCTGAGGCCAAGGCAAGATTATCAGAGTAACTTTGTTGATTTCAGACTGAAGAGTACAGGCTGGGTATCTATGAGTTTATATACCAGAGACAACTATAGTAAGGAGACTGGTAATGCCAGTCTCACAAAGATTGCTAAGATGATTGGTAAGACAAGTATTAGTAATGTATGACTAAGGTAACAGAGACCAGGACAGGGAAGACTGGGGACAAGGCTGGGCAGAACTTATCCGAAGTGACACACACTGCAAAGCAGTGTTCACTGCACTAGGACATCTGGGGTAAGGGACTAGCAAGGCTGAGGCCACACTGAACAAGTGTGAGACCAAGTCCAACCAGGGTTGAGGCATGACCATGATACAGTGTGCTGTGTAAGATTATACTGCTAAAATGCTGGAGAAATTTGCTCTCATCCAATGCTAATGCCAAAGTATCTTCAAAATTATCTTGGCCCTTGCAAGTCATATTAGATACAATCAACCACCACTGTAATTTACTCACCTGTAGCCATGCTATGGTGATGGCAAGTGCCTTTGCAGCATGTCCAAGTCCACTAAGAAGGCTCAAGGTCTCAACCCAAAAGAGGAACCTTTCACTTCCAACAATGGTTTTTACCAATGATGCAAGTGTTGCATCAAACACAGTTTTCTCCAGATGGTCAGCCCAGTATTGGCAAGAGTAGGAGAGATTGAGCAGGATATTTGTTTTGACTCTCTCCTCCAAATCAGCAATGGCAGCATTGCTGATGTATGAACTTTCCAATCCACAGATGTTGAATTTTAGGTTACTGTGAAGAGTTTGCAATGATGCAAAGGCAAGGCTACCATGCATGCCAGTGCCCACCCCACCAATAAAATACACCCCACTCCATGAATGATCAGTGAAGAAGTCATAGAATGATGCATGGAGAGGTCAGACAACAGAGCACCTGTCTGATATTCCACTCAGCAGTGGCACCATGAATTCAAGAATGATAATCATGTTGAAATGGTTCCTCCAAGGGGAAGCAACTGCACATTTCATTCAAGGTATCCAGCCACAGAGGTGCAGAAATTGACATTATCTGTTGCATCATGGAGCAAAACTGTGCAAGCATGGTCTGTCCTCTGGTACAGTGTCCTCAAGGATTGTTCTGTACATGGTGCCCAACAAGATTCTTCCACCTTTGGAACAGGGGAACATGACCTCATTGTACCACTCCAGGATCATTCAACCCAGCCTATTTGGCTGGATGAACCTGCATGCTAGACAGGCCCATTCAAATAGACCATCTGAATTTCTGCAGCACCCATCTCTCAAAGATTGCCAAGTTCACTGGAAACATATAGTTGGATATTGTGTTCCACAGACACTGCAGAGATGTTGTCTAATGACATTGCCTTCACATGAGAAGTGACATGGAGGACATGTTCAATGTCTGGCAATGACCTTGATGTCAGAAAGATGCAGAAATTGGAGGGTAAACAAGCAGCTTCTTTTGATGCAAGAAGGCACAGGATGTGCTCTCTCAATGTGTCTGGTCCACTTTCATCCAAGGCATCAATCACTATGACAACATCCCCAACTATTGCCCCATCAACTTGGGACAATGGTTCCACAGTGAGCCTGTCATGCACAAAGCAAAAGCAGGACCCAAGTCCCCCAACATCTGTGATCCATGATGCAATTGTATGCACAATGGCTGATTTTCCTCTTCCAGCCTGCCCATGAAGCCACAAGATGCAAGGAGTATCAATGCCAGAATCATTAATCCAGCTGATGATCTCCTGCAAGATCTCTGTCCTTGTACTGTCAAGGCACTTCTTTGTCATAATGAAGCCCACTCCATCTGCATAAGCCATGCCATCAAGGCTGAGGTCCTCCAATATGCAGTACATGTTGATATGAGTGTCTTGAATTGCATGGTCACAGTATTGTTGCATCAAGTTAGCCAGAGCCCCCATGTAACCATCAATGACAGTTTGCATTTCAGAGAAGACATTCTTTCCAGCCCACAACCCTAAGGATTGCATCAAAAACTGAAGCTGAAAAGAGTATAAGACCTACAAAAGCTCTTCATCTCAAAATAGTTTTTGATGAACTGTGCAGACTTGCTTATCACACATGCAATCTTCACAAGGGTATCTTTCATGCTTTCAATATGGTTAATAGTATCTAGTTCTGATAGAAAATCATAGACATTTTGGACTGTATCAAGAAGGCCAGACACAGCATTGTCTAGATTTGCATGATGTATGAATAACTATAGACTACTATGTGGGATGAGGAATGAGAGTAGTAATTTGAAATGCACCTGAGAAGCAAATGTTAAGACCACCAGCACAATCTGGGCATAGGGGTGGACCTGGAACATTCATGCAATCATTGTAATGATGCAAAACTGAAGCACTCCCATGGGCAAGAGTGGTGGTGACTTGGTTGAAGACTTTGAAAGGCTTGAGAAATGTATTGTTCATATTTTGAGCCTCAATAACTGTGGTGTCTGCCCAACCAACAACATCAACAGCACCTTTACCAATACACGAAATAGGATCCATGTCGTTGAATGCTTTTACTGCAGCATCAATGTCCCCATTCCCACCAACAAATTCTCTCCTCATGAATGGAATGACATACCTCATCTCCATGGACCTGAACACAGTGTGCGAAGGGGACAAAAGCAAGCAGCATTGCATGATGTTGTTGTGCTTCGATGGGGGGACTGGGAAGAGTTGGTGGTGGTCAATTACAAATGATGCAGGCAACGGTGAGCAGTTTGGCAATTTTTGGTGCAATTTCGGTGTGACCCTCTCCTGACCAGTATAGGCCTTCAATGGGGACATGACATTGGACAACTGTATGGATACCATCCCCTGTTCCCATCTTCATACACATAGTCCTGCTGATTGTGCATCCCAGTTTCAAGAGCTATGCTACAATATGGATCCTTGGTGTACTGACACACTCATGCCAGTGCCTTATGTACAAGCTAAATTATTGCATCATGCCACAAGCCATCATTGACACAAATTGACAGACTGGTTGACATTGACAAGATACAAGCAAGGGGTACAGGAAGGATGAAATGGTTGGCTTTTGTCCCCAACATACCCCAGGAGTGAGTCACCCCATTCACCAATTGCAATCCCCCCAAAAGTGCACCCACCACTGGGCCTGTGCTGTTGCAGATCAGTGGATGCAGGCTTTGAAGTTGGGAGACTCATTGTCACCAATGATACTGGGTGTGTCAGTGACACCTTCCTGAGAGCTCAGACTTGTCATGTTGCCTCAACAACCTGAAGTCTCTTGAATGTCTATGTGATGCAAGAGGTGTGCTGCTTGTGTACCAGTCGATTCTAGCATCGAATAACATCAAGGCTATACCTTTGAATAATCTTTTCTGCAAAAACCATGTAGGCCAAAGCAGGGCAAGTCTCAATTACCCTGAGGCATGGAAATCCTCCACAATCTCTCTGATACCCTCTGCCTTGGACACCACATGCCTCACAAAAGCAATGTCTTATAACCCGACACCTACCGACTTGAGTACCATCACATCTCCTGTCCATTTTAACCATGCACGGTTCGAAGCACAGACAGCAGGTTTTCCAAACATGTATTCTTTGATTGACTGACGATCGCAAATCACTCAATAGACCGAAATGCACGGATATGAAGATCCACATGGGCCTTAACCTGTTTCCCAGCGCCAAAGGCTACCAACGAGCCAGGCGGTTCCGAGAAAAATAAGCGTGTTGCGAGGACAGAGCCTATATTATAATAGGTGCACGAGCATTTCCAGGACCTTAGAGGATGTATATACAAGATGAGTCCGTGCGCGTTCACGATCGCCTCCACACGCCCGGATTCCTCGTCCAGGGGAATCATCAAACCACATTTATCTTCAGCAGATGTAGGTACAGAAACGATCTTGATCACAATTCCGATGTCCTCAACCCGTGGGGGAATAAACAAGGCTGTGTGATGGGACAGCAGAAGAGCGAGACGAACTTTTTATCTGGAGGGATATGCTACACCAGCCGCCTACAGGAAATCAACGCAGTTAGAGATTTCAATGTAGAACTAGAAGGGGGTGAGTTCAGTTTGGAGAGCTTCCAACGTCCACAATAGGTTCTGAAGAGTCAATATCACCATTGATGCCAAAAGCACCGCAAACCTGGAAGAAAAGATAACGAGAGTAGGGGCAAGTCGCGTTGAAAGAATGTTGCTGCTGGTGGTTAAGCAAGACGGAGCGCCCAGAGGTATGGGCAAAATCAAGGTGCTGACAAATGGTAGAACAATGTTAGTTACTAGGTCGCTCAAATTCAAAGTCGGTGCTTACGCCAACGCCTAGCATGAAATTAGGAAATGAGCTGTAGGCTTAGGTGTTGGCAGCGGCGTAGGCGCCAACTTTGAGCGACCCTAATAATTCCCCAGGGATAACAGGGCGCGAGGGATCCCAAGTATAAGGACAGCGTACATGAGTTGGGAAAAGATACGTCAAGGTGGTACATCCCACCATCCATTATGGTTCGTGCGCAGCGTCTGGTACCGTACCGGATTCTGCACTCGAGAGGTGATGGACATACGTACCAGAGAAGTTGCTGCTTTTAAACCTAGATAACCCGGAAGACGTCGTGATATTTCCCGATCCTCCTCCCCTTTCTCAAGGATACCGGAGAGAGGAAAATTGCAGAAGGTACAGGTCAGACGGGCCTAACAGTTGGTTACATGTACAAAAAGGATGCTGGGTGTGCCGCCTAATAGGGTGTCCAGACCTGAAACTGAAGGGCCGACCCTCCCCCGGACAGTGTAGCCACTGCAATATGGGCATCAAGTGAGGAACAGTTTTCCAGATGATATATGGCACTGGTCGATGAAACGTTTGGCGAGACAACGCGTGTCCCAGTCTAATTGGCTCTTTGTCGTGAATGTATCTGAAAAGCTCGTGGAAGATCTCTTCAGGCTTTGAAGCGGACGGCCCGCGGACAAATTTGGACCGGCACCTCCGAACTGATGTCACCTGTTTTACCACTCGTATCGCTAGACCACCTAAACGCTCCACGACGCCCGATGCAATTGCAACCAACATGTCGTCGTCAATGTTCAGTCATATTTAACCGTCGAACGCTACTGGACTCCAGATGGGTTTCTACGAGCTGCACCGGTCAGTATCCTTGCCCCACACGCCGCAATCCGACACCCGAAGAAATCTTCCATCTGCCTTCAAACGCTTCTCAGGCTCAAATTAAAGCCAGATGTGAGTATCATGGCCTGTAAGCAACGTCTACTCTTTGGTGTGGCTGTCGCACCCTCTGCCACGCTTTCTCTCAAGCGTCGCATCAGCCTGATTTATCATCCCACACCTCATGTACCCCTTTGTTCATACAGATTACGAACTCGTCAAACTATACCATCCCGACTCCGTTCGTGCACAGAATATTCCGCACTCCGAGCGCACGAGCCGTTTCCAAGCTTTTCAACGCGCCTACGAGGCACTCCGACGCCCCCGTCGGGCGGGAACGGGGACGTATGATGATCTGCTTCAAGCTGAGATCGCTCGGAGACATCGACCCAGACAGTACGGTAGATCTCCTGGCGGTGTGGGCATGGGTATGGGGAGCATGCATTTTGACGATATGCACGCACAGGCGAGTATACATCCACTCTGGCCTAGCCGGGTTACAACCACATATCATTGACTTTACTCAAGCCTTCAGATACGTCCAGTACATCAGCGCCAGATGATATAAGTGCTATCCTGAAAGGTATGTGTATAGCAGGGCTGGTGAGTTCGCCCATCTGCCATGTGCATCTATTACTGCGGAGATCTGAGATTCATACTCGTTCTTTGGCATGAAGTGCGTTGCCATATTGCTGGCACCTACCATGTCACCAGGGAGAACTCGTGACCGAAGCGCAGCTGCCAACTTGGCCCAAGCTCAGCAAGAAGCGCAGGAATTTGGTATGGAGCGGCGCAGACATATTAGAGAACTTGTACAGGAGTATGAGGCGGAACGGGGGGAGCCGTTTAAGAGGCGAACAATCACGAGACGACATGCAAAACAGCCTGGAGACCATTCTGACTCCGAGCAACATTCAGAGGAAATGAACTAGATGGAACCGACGTTTTCTGCATGTGATAGGTCAGCAGATCGCCACGAGTCGTCGTCGTTTTCTTGTCGCGTACTACTGTCGTCCTTTATGCGTCAGTACCCTAGCTCCAAGAAGTGCTTTCCGTTAGATCCACCGGCTCGCGGTCGTTAAGGGCCGCCAGAGTATGCGCACAACGTGTCTCCTGTTCCAGGAAACTCTCGGAATTGTACTCGGCTTTTTTATTTCAGGCTATCACATTTGCGGTCGATTCAGGTGCCCAGAATCTCTTGTGGCGGGCAATGTTGTCACGTGACGGGCGCCATGGACGTGTGCGAAGGACGCCGAGACATACTGCTGACATACCGTATGCTTGGCCCGGACTCGGTCTTCCCCATTCTGCGAGCCAAGCACTCCTGTAATAATTATCATGGCCAACAGCACACGAACTTGGTTCTTGTCACCGTCCCCCACCGTACTTTACCCCCCGCTACTCAACCTATTCGACGACTGCAAAACTAGTCCGTTTACATTGTCAGTACCGTGGTGCTACATCTACCTCCAACGGTGTCGCCTTCTAGTCAGCCTAGCGTTGCCCAACAATCCCCCGCCATATTTGTGGCGATACCCGGCGTGGTAGTCAGTACGTCATTCCACGTCGTTGATGTGATCCACGCCCCTTCCAGTCCGTGCACGAAAGATATTAGTGTCCCATCTCGCATTCGGAACGTACTAAACTCCGCTTTAGTTACAATTGGAATTTCCATCGCAGCTATATTCTGCGTTACGTCGAGGAGACAAAGACAGCCCACGGACGTACACTTGTTAACGTCCCCAGGTGATGAAAGGCAGTGGCAGCAGGAACCTCGACCACGACCGCAAGATTCTCCACAATCGGAAGCTCCTTTTTCCTATAGACAATCGCCTGCTCGCAGTTCAGTCGGTGAAGTATCACCGAAAAGACCCGAATCGCCTACTGAATGGGCGAGTACACACTCTACTCCAATTCGTATTAACAGCCCCGCCGCCGCAATTGCCGCATCGCCTTCAACCCCGCTGCCTCAGGCGGGAACGAAGGCACAACTGTCTGAGTATCGTAATGTGGAAGCCCGGCCGGAAGGAGAAGAGCCGTTTGCAAAACCTGTATGTACAACGTCCGCTTCTTTTCTTCTCTGGAAGAGAAAAATGGGAACTGATGCCTGGCCTCATTTTTCCAGGTTGTAACTACTCTACCTACGGCACGCGTTGTACGTTCATCTGATTCCCCCTCCCCTTCTTCCACACCACTTCCTTCTCTTCCTAATCCGACTTAAATTAATTCATCTTCCAATTCTTTCGTTATTTATCCGCCACGATCGCTGACGTGAATGCGCAGGTCTGCAAGAGGGAATCGACCCTCCCAGACGGAACAACTCGGTAGCGCTTCTAGTAGCACTTGCGACATAGGAAGGTAGACCATCGTCAACTTACACGTGTCGAGTATCGATTCATTGGGGTATACATGTCATCCGTGCCGACTGTTCCGTCGCGCCATCTTGTCATCACACGCTGTGTATCATCGATATAGTTGTCGCAGCACTGAATTTCCTTAGACTTTGAAATAGTTCTGAGAGACTACCAAAAGTCCCTATGCATTACCCGCTTATCGTACATCCTCCATTCACGCTCTTATGTAGCCCCCGCTGTCGGATAAAGTAATGCGTGCCCCTTGCTCACATCCAGTAACTCATTCCTACGAATGCGATGCTGATGGCATCTTCACATGGAAAACGCAGCACGTAATTAAGTTGCAAGTGAGTCGGCGGGATTAGTATCATCGTCTACCTTGATGGTACATACTTCTGTAGCAACCTTCCCTGGACTTGTCTTTTCTCTACACAACTTAACCACATCGGCACCGTCTTCCAATTCCCAAACATTCGATGTGTCCCCAGTGTGAGCAGGAAAAGTAAGTCACACCAATAGGAGTAAGTGATTCCGACCAAGGAGGTTCGACACTACCGAACACAGACTAGCTGATTGATCGGTGGGAGAGGCCGGCTGCACTGCACGGCACGAAGACCTTTCCGAAGGGGCCTGAAACTCGAGGGGTTGAGGGGAGGCTAAGCGTACTTGGTTCCTGTGATCCCTCCGATCTGATAGGGATGTCGGTGCTAGTGATACAGCGGTAGTGGGGATTGAATATTGAAGATGAATGATCATCGAAGGGAGGGAATACCAATATTCCTCCGGGTAAGCCTTAGCCGACTGCCGTAAAACTCATAGACACTCAATCTGGTTGTGCCACCAACTCGAGCATGAGCGTGTACTTCAAACTAGGTGTGTACACAACGCTGACCTCCGTGTCGGCTTCCGATAGCCAAGACCACTTTCACAACCCTTAGGTTGTCGTTAGATACCGTACAATTTACAACACGCGTGTAAGGTCTACCATAGGGCTAAGCCCCTTAAGGACCGTAAACAAGGATTTAAACAAAACAAAATGCAAAACAAAAAAAGGTGTGTGCATACCTCTCTTGTCCGTTATACACTGCGAATGCGCTCACAGAATACAGTTTTTTTCGGGAATCATAGGCTATCAAAGTTTTCATTGAACAGAGGCCCGTGACATTGGTGATTGAACTGCTAGTGCGAACGGTATTCTAACATTTCAGCCCTCTGTTCCGTTGGGGATTTTCTGAATCGGCGAATCGGCTTGGTAGCCCGATCATGGCTATGCGTTCGAATGGGTTGCGGTAACAAACATTTCTTCGTCACGAACAGATTACTCGCTGGGACTTAGTACACTCGAAACCTCCGTTCTCCGCCGTGGGAGAACTTTGCAATATCAAGTATCGACATAGCCAGGCGCCACGCTCAAACTTACAGTTCACAATCATGCTACATTGAATCGCTCAAACATCAATTAAAACGTGTGGTTGTAACGCTTGCAATAGCCGGCAGGTGGATATCGTCCGACGGATATCACCCCTACAGCGTGCTCGCAGCTCACACAGCTCGACGGATTCCAAACCCAAGGAACGTTCTTGCTATGCACAAGAAATCCTGGCTTGATCCCCCCTCAGAGTCCATCCATGGATCTGTGATCCCCTGCCTACCGCGGTTATGCTGCTATACGCTGACGTGACTCTCCCCTGAGTCCGCATGGAGTCCCGCTTGATCGGTCATCTATCTCAAGAACCTGTGCACCACCATCCATTCCGCGTTCGGAGGTTTCCCTCTTCTCCACCACCACATCTGCTTCGTCGATATTCGGCTTCCCTTTCTCACGTGCCCATCGTAAACCAGTTCAACCAAGGTGCTGTACACACACGCACACGCACATTTGATTGTGTATACCGAATATCTTGATTTGAAAAGTTTTTAGAAGCAGGAGCAGTGGAATGGGGGACGGTCGCCCATACTATGTGTCCCACCGATCCGTCGATTGAGTGGTGTTAGTGTGCATATTCCACTGCGAGAACCATAGAGATAACGAAGATGCAGGGCTAGACTGACTGACTGTGCACAACAAGGCATTCGCCGTCCTTGGACTTACTCTTTCTTCCCAAGATTCCTGTGGTATCCCTGACAACAGCAGACCTAGGCCATAAAGCCATGATGATGGATCGTACCAGCCCTGTCTTCGGGCTGCGCCCTGACCTACCACTAGGAGCCCTCGCAACACCGCGCAGCTTCGTTTAATTAAGCCCTGGAGAACCCTCTCTGTCATTGCCATCCCGTAAACACACACGGAGAAAGGTCGCCGTCATGTCCATTCTCCCCATTTACACTCATAGCTTGTAGTGAACCTGCTATTGTCATCCATCTGCCACGCACCAACCTGGTACGTACCGGGCGTACGGAATGCACATGACTGACCTTGGGACCATGGGAACCCTGAAGTGCCCACGAAGCTATGGTGCAAAGATATGCCATGTCCTATCATCTGCCTCTGACAACGAGGTTTCTAGATAGTATGCTGGTGGAAGCACCTAGGACGATTAATTCAGATACACGAGGAACCTTGAACACGACCCGGTAACCTTGTTTTTAGCGGCACATCAACTCACTTCGTCCCACCTCCACAGACTTCCGTCCAACGAATCTAACAGGCACTGAAGAGCTTGCATATGTGCGGATAAAACCAAGAGGTCTACAAACCCGTGGCGACGCGGAGTAGCAAATTGCCGAAATCCATTAGACATTCGGTCGCCGTGACCACACAAGCGAGTCATTAGATCGGTTATCAGTGACACATGACATGACGCGCTACTTCGCGGATGCTGTATGTACTCTGTTGCTGTGTGGGTGCGTGTGTATGCGCTTACTTATATTTTCATTATGGATGTCTGTGACAGATACTTCGTTGCAAAGTCTCACCATATGCGGAGGTGCATGCGCACGGCCGCGCATGATAACGACCCTGGTGGTGGATGGACTCCTGCAGCACACACATTATGTAATTACTGACCTCTGGACCTCTTTTTTTCTGATGGTCTTTTTATCCGATCTTGATTCGCACTTGAACCACGGTTTCAATGGGCAAGTGGCAACCAGCAATGCGCACACGCCAAGGCTCCACACCCACGACTTTAACCTTTCTTAGCGAAACATCCATTCCGATCTCGTCATAAGCATCGACTTGCCACTGGCCCACTGGCGGAGCAGGAGAAGCAGCAGGATCAGCTGTTACGTTCGGCATTTCCCGCCGACACTGCATCTTCATATCTCCTTTTTCTTAAGACGTCCTTCTCAAGGGATCCACCGTTCCAGGAAAGTGCGATAGGTTAACTAGCCGATTTCAGGGTCAGGAGGAAAAGTGCAGTAGCCCTGGCGAGTAGTGGTAATCACACGATCGACCAATTTGTTACCTCTTATTGTTTTTACCCACGGGTAGTTTTGCGTCCTTGTCTTATGGTCAGTCCAGACCCCAACCGCGGTGATATCGATGACATTATCACCCCACGCCCCGGGCTATGGCGTTCGCGTGTACGCACGTTTTACAACCCTCCGGCGCATTTGAAATAGGGAGAAATACTACCGCGGAGTTTGAGAGGCAGCGACCGTCGCCGCAAGGAACCGTGTCACGACGAGGTCATACGAACTCGTATGACAACCGTTGGGAAATGTCGAAGCGTGTGAATGGGGTGGGGTCAGTGTTATCCGCACACGGAACGTTGTGGGCATTTCGGGGTTTCGGTAAGGTTGGAGGCCGATTGCCAAGACCACATGTGTATGAGGGAATTTTACTTCCCTGGCCCTCGGTGTTGCCCTAGGTGGTCCGTTCTATCCGTCTGATACCAGCACACGATGCGGATTTCGGTAAGCAACGTAGAAAGGGTACATGGCACTGCTGATCTCGGTCGATAATCAGACAAGAGTGACCACACGAGTATATGTTATCTATCGCGGTCCGCCTGACAGACGAAGCTGAACCAGCTTTATCCACGGCCATTGCGGGAAAAAGGTGCGGCGAATTTGACAGGGGAGATGCGCGGGCGACTGACAAGAGTGGGTAAGATGGCTACTTCCAATGTCACATGCCAGATGGACGGGGTATTGCATGCATGTGCACGGGGCATGCATTGATCGCACACATCCAACTTGTGTTAGACAAGGGTTCAGTTCCGTCGTGGCAATAGCAGTACTCGAAACATGATCATATGCAAAACAGGACCGACGTGTCCCTAAGACGCGAGGACAGAAGAAGCCAAGATAAGGGCTGATTTGCCTTTTCGCGCGTTCCTGTGAAGTATCGAGCACGCGCAGCGTGCACACATGATTAAGGCCGCAAGGATCCGAACGAATCTCTAATCTGTCACGGGTGACTTGCTTGTGATATTGACCACCCTAATGTATGACGAATCATGGCATTCGGGGCTGTGAAGTCCGAGGAGACAGATGATAAACTGGCGGGGAAGGTCGTGTGCAAGCCAAGAGCGACCGCAAGTAGCGTTCCACCACCTGTGGGATAAAAAGAAGAAGCATGACGTTCCAGAAGATGGGAAGAGAAGACGCGAGGCTGTGATAGTTGTGGGCTGACGATGGAGTGGGTAAACATCTACCTAACACGGCAAAAAATGCTCGAAACACGGATGCAGGCCTGGACCGAGCGGCCTGCCGCATGTTCGGAAGGAGAGAAATATGCTGGAGGTTGTTTCGCCATAAGATGTTCGATCCCTAGTAGCATGCATGTTGTTAGAAATCAATGGTCGGAAGCAGTTGCTTGGTAGTATGTATGGGTCGTGTTGATGATACTCAATAGGGCGCAGGGAAGGGATTTAATATCGATATATCACAATATCGATATCGGATGGATGGACAGATGGGATAGATGAGACCTGAGCGCCACGAGGGACTGACCATTGATGGAAGTGTGGGCTGATATGATGGGAAGAAAGGACAAGACAGAGGAGACTATTGTAAGTTGTAATATATGTACGACGTAGAGTGCGTAAAAATACAGCACGCGTATTCTTGCAAGCCGAAAATACTCCTGCACCGTCCGAAAATAAAACAGTATAAAGTATTCGGCGAACATTTCTTCGACACGGTGGTACTTGATGAATGGGAATAGCACCGTGGGGAGGTGGAGAGGAAGAACTTCGTGGGTCAGGAATGGGAATACATGCAAGGGCCGCCGAAATACACTCGAATGCAGTGCCGTCACACGGAAAAAACCGTGGAGTACTGGCATGTCATAATAGGCCGCCGAGACCAACGAGGACCAACGTTCCCTCGTCGACAGACCCATGTGGACTCTGTCTATGTGGTCTCCCAACCTCACCTGCGCAGTACGCAGCCATGATAGTAGTATGAGCTCTATGCCAGACATTATTTTTGGGACCGAGTTATTTTTGGGAGATTTTTATATATATTTTAATTTGTTGCTGGCACGGTCTGACTACAGGTGATGACGTCGGTTACTAATCGATCAGGTACAAATTGACGAGCCGTCCCTGCGGCATCGCGGCACACGACTGCGAGGGCTTCCAACAAAAGGGCGCACCGGGCTATTGGATGCGATCGAGCGCCATGAAGGAAAGAGAGATAGACCATGAAGAAAAAACACATCCAGGTTTCTGGTGTGGTCGCTGGCATGCCGATAACTCCGATTGAGTTGCTTCCGCTCACGGGTGACAAGGGTGTGAAGTGGGGAATAGCAATATTATTGTGGTTGGTTGTCGAGGAGGTGTGGGTAAACCAACTTCCGTAGACCTGGTTAGTAAGGAAGAATCCGATTCGAATCTGAGGGCACAAAAAGGAAATGGAATCCGGAGAGATGGGATCTGAGCGCTCTTCGGCACCCGGACTCGCGGAATTTACAAGGGAGAGAGGAGAGGGCTAAATGTTAAGATAGAAACACGCCGGGACCCCCTCTGCTCCTCCTCCCTCCCCATCCAATTCTTCTTCCTGCTACTAGTCATGGGCAGGCGAAAGATCGAAATTCAACCCATCACAGTGAGTGTCAACCCACGCTGTTTGTCTTGTCTGCAGGGCGATGACTGTAATCACTGACTGACTGCGCTGCGCTTTTCCAACCCGCCATCGCCATATTTACACTTGACCCTCTTTCTGCGCCGTTCTTCTTCCATCTTTAAACTGCTCCTCTCTGACCACCATAAACATAGCACGAGCGTAATCGCTCAGTCACTTTTTTAAAGGTAAACCTGTTGAGTCTATTTTTGCTCAGCGAGTCTTGGCACTCAATTATTATTATCGTCCCGTACCTGCCCACTACTACCCCACAGCGAAAGAATGGCCTCTTCAAGAAAGCATACGAACTAGGAGTCCTATGCTCCGTAGACGTTGCCGTCATCATATTTGGTATGTTCCATCTCCTCTGCCGCCTCCCTTTCCAGTTCACGAGTCGTCCATATGTCGGATATATTCTACAGAGGAGCGCCCAGGACATCACGTAAAGCTCTACCAGTACTGCTCAGGAGACGTCCAAGACATTGTTCAACGTCATATCAGGGCATGTCCTTCCTTCCGCCTTTCTCCATTTCGCTCATTCATTAATGTCGGTTCCCCCTTATAACTAGTATGACGGCGAAAAGGATACCCGTTTCCCCCACGACTTTGCCAACAACGCCAACAGCGGCAAGGCAGGCGACGCCGCTGACGCCGAGGAGGAAGATCCCGAAGAAGAAGAGCACGAGTCGTGCAGTACCGTCAAAAAGTCATCTAACCCTAAGCTCAAGCAGGAGTACAACAACAATGGAAAGGCAGTTGTGCCGCCCACTCCTACCGACTCGAACCTTGGTAGCGTAGACGTATGTGGTTCAAATGTCACTTTTCTCTTGCCATACGCTCATCCTACTGGACAGGTCGGAGACTACAGCTTGCATGGTTTACATCGACACGCCGCACTACCCGCACCACCACTGCATCCCCATTCCCAGCTTCCATCCGCCCCAACAGCTCCATCTCTGCCTATATCTACGGAGAGACACACCTCTTCCCGATTGCCTCTATCTACCAATGGTCAGTCTCAGCCTTTCTTCTGTTCGGCCACTAATGTGAACCGGCCACCAGGCAGCGCCACCAAACTCTCGGGCGACGAAGCCCTTCTCAATAGCAGTTACATCCCCTCGCCTACGTCCGCATCATCATCGGGATATCGCCATAACGGTCAATCACTATCATACACTCCCTATCTAGGATCGCCGGCCTCCTCTCTTCTCGGGTCGTCGTTCGACTTTCCTTCTTCGTCATCAGCGCCGAGAGGCGGGCATGTACCCATCTCTCGGGACGGCTTGTACAGCCAACGTTCCTCGACGTACCCACCTCTACACAATCACGACCCTCAAGGACAACTGCAAAGTGTTTATCAGCAGCAGCAACCCCACCACCCCTCAATGCGTCATTCTCTCGGTCAGCACTCTCACTCAAACCAGTCTCAATCCCAATCCCAACCAAGTGATTTTTTCCCTGAAATGCTGGAATCCGCTGACGGCCATGCACATCACTCAACTCATCATCGGCCATTATCGTCATCATCCCAACTACCGCATTTCACGGCTATGGATTGGCCGACTCATGGACCCGCGACTGCAGCACCGCGGCAGACGCCACCCCAAGAAGGAGGCCATCAGGAGCCGATAGCAGGTATGTATTTTCAATCTAGTTGGGCCTGGTACCCATATCTCCCCGTGCCTTTCCATGTGTATACATATTGATAAACGCGGCGTACGTCGTTTTGCGCATTCACATTCAGGGCAACCGCCGAACAACACATCCTGGCTTGACTTCCTCTCCCATGGCACATCAAATTCGGGACATCCTCTACAACTGTCCCTTCCCTCCGCTGAACGCGACTATACGAATGCGACGAGCGGGATGTCTGGGTCGGAGCGGGAGGCTGGGGTGGGTATAGGAGGGGGTGGTGTGGGTGGCGGGGGATTGATGATGTCACCTACGTCGGCGTCGAGGAAACGACCCCGCACAACCTCATGTATCGAAGAGGGGAAAAGGCATTCCCCGTTGGGTATCGGTATCAGCACAAGTGCAAGTGGGAGGAAGAAAGAAGAGGGGTAATAAACGACTTGGATGAACCTCCCACTTGAGAGATGAATCCGACAAGGATCCATCCCAGGTTGGTGCTACAAGTTTTGTCATCCCGTGCGCGCGCACACCCCGTCCTCGTATTGGTAAGGTACGTGCGCAGTTAGATAGACGTATCCTGATGTTGAAAAGTTTTTGGACGACCACGGTGGTGCCATTGCGTACATATACCTAGGTATATCTCCGTAATAATGGACGCTCATGGACCCTTTCTTTTTCTGTTTTGTGCACCTTTCAATTGCCAAGATACATCTTATCAATCTTCTCCACGTGTTCAATACATATGTGTACCACTCCCCATACTTATTATTGCCTCCGCGTAATGGGGACGCACTGCGATCGGGTGGCTGCAAATGAAGTCTCGCGGGCTCGACCATGAGACAGACAATCACAACACGCTTTAACCTTTGGAGGCCTCGCCTATGCGGCTTAGCTCGCTGAACATGCTCGACAGCTATTCCACTATTCATCTGTAACCATCGTCCCCTGATGGGCGGGATACCCATATCTCCAGCCTGGTTGGCAGCCGCAGGTGGGGAATCGAAGAATTTGTCTCTATCATGATCATCTAGTCCTCTTCGTACTTTTTTTGGCTGCATCTTTATCCACATCGACTCAGTAGCCTCTTGTACCATGCAAGACTTCCTCTACAGTTGCCTGTTCCATGGGTCACAGACTGTACAAAAGCCAGGTATGGCTCATTGACTCCACTATACCAAACCAAATGTGGGAGCCTCCTAGCTTCCCTATGACAGTTTCATTCAATGTGATGTTTATGCCTGCATCAGAAATCTTTCCTTTTTTGACTCCTCATGGTCATGTGCATCACATGCTTGGTTGTGTCCCTCATAATTGTCACCATCTTAGGGGTTCACATGTTGCAAGGCTCACTTGGATCTCCAGCTGTCATGGTATTTCCAATACCTGTTGAGACCACACCTCTGCCTTGATCCAGTGTACCACTGCCCTCTTTGATGGACAACATGCCATGTTCTAGTTCTGGTGACTCATTTCTGACTCATTTATGTTGCTCACATGTTGTACTATAGTTCCAGTGTCTGGCTCCTTGCCATGTATTGATTGTGCAGCCAGTATAGCCTTCATCCCCTTGCCTATCCCCATCAAATGACACCATATGACTCCCTTTGACTTATCTGTTTGTCTGATTGTTTTGTTGATTACCACAGATATGCATTGCGATGTGTCCTGTTGCAACTGGTATGGTACTCATGTTTAGACATATATAAACCCTTGTACTTTACCTTGTATCCTCAGTTTTTTGATAGCTTGCAACTCAGCTTTGTCCCATTGTTCTTGTCCTTGTCTCCTCCTCTGTGTGATCTCAGAAGAACTCACCAGAAGGAAGGAACTGTTGTCAGACAACTGTAATAGCTGAGCCATAGGGGTTATGACAAGTTTGGCCTGTGGTCTCCCCCTCATGTGCTTTGTGCCTATTCCATTTGAAGAAGTCACTGCACTCAGGCATAACAAAATTGAAAAACTCTGTGCAGCTTTTGGGACTCATTGACCTCTTTGTGAAAGTCTACTCATCCCTGGTTACTGAACTTCAACAAACCAGTTCCATCCCATTTCTCAGCCTTAATAAAAATCAAGAAACACCCCTCTACCCTCAATCAGTTTCACCACTCTACAGGCAGCCACTAGGCTTTAATAGATTGCCTCCCTAGAGTCGATGCTTGTGTCTCCCTACATGTAAAGTCACTCACACACAATCACCCTACACTGACAGGTTTCTTTCAAGAAATAAATCCTCCCTCAGCCTTTGTTGTCACTATCCATAAAAGTGTCTAACCCACAGAGATCAGGGCCTCCAGTCCCTCCTCATCCTAACCCACTTGGACCCTCCTCTACCACCCATCCCTCTAGGATGACTTGGTCCCTTGGTTACTGCAACCAACCCCTGGTTGTCTTATCTGTCCCAATTTAGGGATTCAGAAATTGCACTTAGTTCAGAAGAAGAAGACAATCAGAAGTCTGAGACTTCTTTCAGATCAATCCTCAAAGAAGAACAAGAAGCACATAATAAAGAAGAAATGTCCATGACTGTTGGTCATGGAGAGTCGGTTCCTGAAATGCCCCCAAGGACCATTTTGGAAGAGGAACTGAGACATAGGTTGGAAGAACAAAGAGTCACAATGGTGGAGGAGCTCTGCCAGGCTATGCATGCAACTACAAGTGACCCATTCCCAACAGGTATGCCTACTGACTTGGCTTTGTGAGAATGGTATCATAGGAACTTTGGAAAGGCCATACCCCCAGAGCTATCCACTGGTGGTAGCAGTAAGGGGAAAGCCAAAGCCGATGAAGATGATGACTACTCAAGCCACCCACCCAACAGAGGTTGGGAGTTTAATGTCAGGCATCCTGGAGAATACAACAGAAGCCACAACAGGCTTCAGACCTGGATTATGCAGGTCGAAGGATATTTGAACCTGAACAGACACATCTATAACACGGAATCACTCAAGATCTCATTTGTGCTCACATATATGACCAAGGGTGCTGCTGTGTCCTTTGCCAAGAACTATCAAAATGAAAACAAGTTGCTCGATGATTTGATCTACTACACTGACACCTTTCAAAGGTTCATTGAAAGGCTCAAGTCCACCTTTGAGTTGGGAGATCAGACTGCCCTTGCAATCTTACATCTCTCGGACATCCAACAAGGCAAATGAGAACTAGAAGCATACACCACTGAGTTCACTGGACTTGTAACCAAGGCTCAACTTAAAGAAGAGTTGCGTGAAGCAGGGATTTTCTTTGGAAAAGGATTATATAAGGAGTGTCATGACTGGGTTCTCAATTCTGGACATGCCCCATCTACAGTCATAGAATGGATTCAGTGCATGGGAGAAGCTTGAACCATGAGCGTGACAAAGCATATCCTAGAAGGGAAGGAATCTTGGTATGAATGCAAATTCATTCATTACTGTGGAGGTTCCCAAGATCCTGATGCGATGGATGTTGACAAACATAAATGGAACATTTGCCATTCTGGGTCAGAAATTAAGTGTTTCAACTGTGGTGCCGAGGGTCACATCAAACATGACTGTAAGGCGAAGGTCAAGACTCAACTATCTAACATCTGCATCATCCTCTTGGAGGATGGAACAAAGACCACCTATGTTGGAGATCATGAAGCAAATACAGAGGAAAAGAAGTTGTTGGGTTTTTGAAGGGGACTGATGAACTTCCTGCATCAGTCAGTCCCATCTCAGTGTTGTCCACTAAATGTACTTCTATAGATGATGAATTGAACATGTGAATTCATTCCCCTCTTGGACTTGTCATTTTGCCAGACTACAAAGCAGGAATATGGGCCTGTATCAACTCAGGCACAGAAGTTTCCCTCATCTTGGAAAGGATGGTTCAGAAACTTCGGATCCCAACATATTGTGTGGAGAAGAAGTTCAAAATGACCTCATTTACTGGAAAAGATGAAGAATGGGTCACCCACAAGGTAACCCTGAAAATGGAAATCAAGGAGTGCACTGTTCAAGTCAAGTGTTATGTTGGCCCTCTCATTGGAAAAGAACATGTCCTTCTCAGAATGCCCTTCCTCAAGGAGTTCAAACCAAGAATGAACTGGGAGACTGGCAAGATTACTTGCTGGGATGATGGGTATGTATGTCCTGAAGGATCTGACTATTTCATAAAACAGCTGGTGCCAAAAGGCATGGACAGTATGAAGGAACCTCCCAGTCTGTCCCTGGAAGTAATAAAAATGAGCTCAGGTGAAATCCCTGAGGTGTCCATTAACAAAACTACTCTGTCTACAGAACTCAAAGCAGCCTTGGCAACAAACACAGAGGAGGTCAAGCTTCCAGAAATGTACAGGGAGTTCACCAAGGTGTTCATGGAAGATGATATACCACTCCCAGCACATCAGCCAGGATTAGATCATGAAATTAGACTTTGTGAAGACTTCAAACCAAGGAAGGCCACAGTATACTTTTGCTGATGAAGACCGATGCTATTAGTACTTGGGAAGCCCCTGACAACCTTACTGGGCTTCACAGATTCCTTGGATTCTGTAATTTCTATCACGAATTTATCCCCTCCTTCTCAAGCATCACACACCCCCTTCATGACCTTACCAAGAAAGGGGTGTCTTACCAGTGGACTCAGGAATGCAATGCTGTGTTCAAAAAGTTAAAATTTTTGTTATGCTCCTCTCCAGTCCTCACTATTCCAGACTTCTCGAAGCCCTTTTCCCTGTTCACAGATGCTTTGAAGCTTGGTACTAGGGCTGTTCTTGCCCAGAAAGGAGCCAACAATGAATGGCATCTGTGTTCCTATCTCTCACAGTCCTTGGTTGGAGCTGAACAGCATTACCAGGTTTATGATTTGGAAATGCTGGCTGTCATTCACACTCTCAAGGCCTTCTGCCCATACCTCCTCTCCCCTGTCAAACCTACTGTGGTCTTTGCTGACCACAAGAACCTGGAATACTACTGGGAGCCTCAACAGCTCACTCCATGGCAAGCCCAATGGGCTGCCACTATCCAATCCTACCCTATCTGGTTCTCCTGGCAGGCTGGTCACCTACAGGTGCTGGCAGACACTCTTTCCTGGAAGGGGACTGTGGAGGAGCCTGCCCCTGTGGCCACAGTCCTTCCCCCAGACCTTTGGCTTTTGGAGGGGGTGGATTCCTGAATTCATCTTGTTTCCCCCACTTTTTCCATTACAAAACTACAAAAACAACTAAAAGTTAACCACCTAATGTGAATAGGATGACTTCCTGCATGGATACATCAGTCTAAAGATAACTCAAAGCTGTATTCTCACCCATCTGAGGAGAAATCAAAGGAGAATAGGCTGCCTGATGCTCGCCCTTTGAGGAAACCTGTAAAAGGAGCATGGGGAGTTAATGCAATAGCAGCAGACCTGTATGAATGCATCAAGAATGATATGCCAAAGGATTCGACAGGTCTGGAACCTAAGGATAATGTCACAATCACAGAAGATGGAACAAAATGGTTCAGAATGACTCAGCTATACATTCCCCCTGAAGACTGTTGCCATTGCATGCACTCATATCACGATCACGAGTTGGCAGGACACCTGGGACAAAAAGTGATGTTTGCAAAGATGTGAAAGGAAGTCTGGTGGGAAGGTATGGGAAAGGATATACGAACTTACATTGCAGGGTGTCCCATCTGCCAGACCACTAAGGTGGTGACTCACCCCCCTACCCTGCCAGTCATCCCCCATGAAACCCCTAAAACAGCATTCCTGTTCCAACAAATATCTATGGATCTCATCATGGATCTCCCGGTCTTGGGAGAACAAAAATATGACTTGGTTCTCATGGTTGTTGATCAGGGTCTAACAAAAGCTGCCCTGTTTGTTCTGTGCCATAAAACTATTGACTCTGTTGGGATCACCCAACTTTTCCATCAGTTCATTTATTCCCATTTTGGCATCCCTGAATCAGTAATCTCTGATTGCAGACCACAGTTTGCATCCTTGTTCACTAAAGAACTTTACAAAGCAATAGGGGTGACTCCTAAACTTTTGACAGGTTACCACCCACAAACAAATGGAGAGAGCGAATGTGTCAATCAAGAAGTGGAGGGATACCTTCAGCTGTACTGTGCTGTGGTGCCAAACTTGTGGGCAGCAAAACTCCTGTCCACAGAATTTGCTCACAATTCCCATGTCCACTCTGTCCATCAAATGACACTGTTTTCACTCCTCTTGGGTTATGACCTGTCCCCCTATGCAGAAGTTCAGCTCACCATGGTCCCCTCAGTAGATGAAAGGTTAGAAAGGCTGGCCTCAAATTGTGATGTTGCCATTCTTGCACATAAGAAAGCACAGGACCTGATGTGCTCATGCTCAAAAGGGTCTTATGTGCCACCCAAAGTTGGAGATCAGGTGCTCCTGGATACTGGACATCTGCACATCAAGAACCAGTGTGACAAGATTGTGCCTAGAAGACTCAGACCATTCAAAGTGACTCAGGTTGTCTCCCCAGTCACCTTCTGACTGGATCTTCCATTGACTTGGAAGGTACACCCTGTGTTCCATGCCTCTCAAATCTATCCATATCAAGAAAATGACATGTACAGAAAAGCTCTGCCTGCACCACTTCTGGAGTTGGTGGATGATGAAATTGAATGGGAGGTCAAGTCAATAATCAATCACAAGGTTGATGGGCACAGAGGTAAATGAAAATATCTGGTCAAGTGGAAAGGATTCCCTCATTCATCCAATACCTGGGAACTGGAGGAGAATATAAAGGATCATGCTTCTGAAGCACTTGACCAGTACAAGCTTGCCTGACACCTCAGGAACTAATGGACTCCCCTTGCTCTGTCAATACCAAGAACAACTATGCTGACCTCCCCCTCACAGAATCTGTTTATGACCTTGCAGCTGACTGGGATGACCTCTTCATCCCTCCCATCACTATCTATGCCCCAGCCTCACCCCCAACGACCACCACCAGCTTTCCTGACTCGTACCCCTCATCCCCCATCTCACAGCCTTGTGCAACATTGCCCTCTCTTGCCCACCCTCTCAGATTATGTCCACACACATCCTTCTTGGTTAAGAGGGTCCCCACCCCCAAGGCCAGAGTCTCCCTCAGTGGAGACAGTAACCAGCAGGGCAAGGGAAAGGGTAAGGTGCAAGCTGATGATGACCCCAATAGTTGAGCAGCCCAGGCTGGTCCCCCCAATGCTCCCCAATCTCCCCACCTACACACCACCTACACCACCTATTCCAATGGTGCTCACCATGCAGCCCTTGACCTCCTTGCCTTGGCAGCCCTTGCCAGGGATGATGAGCTGTGATTACCAATCACAGCAGCTGACTACCTGGACGTTGTTAGGGCACTTGACATCTTCCATGATGGGGACCACATTGATGGGTGCTCACCAGAACAAGTTAAGTATTTTGGGTTGCTGTCTGAAATCTACAGAGTGACAGATGTGATCAACTCCACTGTCTCGAAGATACACACCCAGAAACTTAGTGGTACCACACCCCTGTCAGAAGTCATCATGATCAACATGCTGGAAAGAAACCATCATCTTCTCCATCAGCAGATCGATGAGTTCCTCACTCCATCTGCTTCTCAACTTCTTGATTGTATTTGGCTGAAGCAAGAGGAACCATTGGCTTCATGCAAATCAAAAAAGGAAGCTGAAGAGAACCAAAAAAAGGGAGAACAAGTGGAAAGTGCTAGAACTGAGCTATGTTGATGCTAGTGATTTGTATAAAGAGGTTGGTGCCCACTTGGGAACAGGGACTTACAACTCTGCTTGGGAGGTGTTGTTGCAGGATGTGTCATGGGCAGGACTTCATAAACACTATCATAATGCTGTCCACACCACCAATCCCCTCCCTGCAGCTCCCTTTGTTTCCATGCCTCTCAACCAGCTCCAGTTTTACCTCAGAGGGCAGTCCCCTGTCCCCACTGACCATGTCCTGTATCAGCATGCATGCTTCCAATGCCATTACCTGGGACATTGGTCTTGTTGCAACAGATGTGGCTCCTGTTTTACCCCAGCCCTCGAGGAACTGCCAACTCCATCACCATCGTCACCCATTGCTTCTCACACTTGCTCCCATGTTTACACTACTCGCAGACCCCTTTCCTCCTGTCCCACCAATGTGCCTGCCTTGTCCTCAAGGGTCTGAGGACCTTGGAGGGGGGGGTGATGTTACACCCATGTCAGGGGTCTTTCCTTTTTCAACTCCTCATGGTCATGTGCATCATGTGCTTGGTTGCATCCCTCATAATCATTTATCTTAGGGGTTTGCATGTTGCAAGGCTTGCTCAGATCTCCAGCTGTCACAGCATTTCCAATACCTGTCAAGACCATGCCTCCACCTTGATCCAGCATACCACCACCCTCTTTGATGGACAACATGCTATGTTCTAGTTCTGGTGACTCATTTCTGACTCATTTATGTTGCTCACATGTTGTACTATAGTTCTGGTGTCTGGCTCCTTGCCATGTATTGATTGTGCAGCCAGTATAGCCTTCATCCCCTTGCCTATCTCCATCAAATGACACCATATGACTCCCTTTGACTTATCTGTTTGTCTGATTGTTTTGTTGATTACTGCAGATATGCATTGCAATGTGTCCTGTTGTGACTGGTACAGTACTCATGTTTAGATGTATATAAACCCTTGTACTTTACCTTGTATCCTCAGTTTTTTGATAGCTTGCAACTCAGCTTCATCCCATTGCTCTCATCCTTGTCTCCTCCTCCATGTGATCTCAGAAGAACTCACCAGAAGGAAGGAACCATTGTTGGATGACTGTAATAACTGAGCCATAGGGGTTATGACAAGTTCAGCCTGTAGTCTCCCCCTTGTGCACTTCGTGCCTATTCCATTTGAAGAAGTCACCATGCTCAGGCATAACAGTGATGAACAATGTGGATAGGGACAGGGAGGGAAATGAGATGGATGGGAAGAGTTTGAACTGCCAGTGTTGACATCAAGGTCATAATAGGTGGATGGGCTGCTGACACTGATACTGGTAGTGTACAGTATGGATGCCAAACTAGTGGCAGACAGGGCAGTTGCTGAATGGTTCTTGTTAGGGGGCATGAGTGTAATTAGCATTGGGTGATCCCTGCAGGTATGCACCTGAACATTGGAATATTGTCTGAGTCATACTGATAAGGCCAACTATTGTGGTGAGAAGTACTGTGTGGGGAGGGTAAGCAAGGAACTGCATCCTGGTGGCTAGTGGAGGGGTATGGTGTGATATTTGTACAAAAATTATTTGATGTTGGGAATCACCTTGTTTACAAGGCCACCCCACCCTGAAAATGAGATGCTTTTTTCAACATCTGCAGTCACCTCAAAATCCACTCCACTTGGCAATTGCCTTTTCTGTCAAATGATTGATCAACTGCCATGTGAAGTGTACATTTATGTATCAAGAACTAGTTACCATCCATCTGTATACAGCTGCTGACCTCTTTCTCAATTCCCACCATTGCTCCATGTCCTCATCCATTTTCTGCAAATGTTCATCTTCCCTTTGCAAGTGTTCACTGGGGTGCTGTGTGAAAAGTCAATCATTGAAGTCTCTTAGAAGGTGGATCATGTCCTGCCCTTGGCTACAAGACAGTGCAACATATGCATTGAATGGTGTCAGCTGACCACTAGGAGGTGTGCCAATGTTGATGACACAGTGTTCCAGTGTTTGTGCTTGGTTGTGGTAATCCATGAAAGCATAGGCAGGTGTTATTGGCAACTGCATATGGGATATTGTTGATTGCTTGCCAGCAGCCATTGTGATGGTGAACATTCTACAGATAGGTGTAACTGGCAGCACCCCTGTACACAATCCTGGTAGAGCCTTTGCTTTGGTATGCTTCATCTCTTTGAGCACATGCAAAGGAGGATAATCCAGCTGAATCATATTGTTCTGCATGCTGTTGGCAGACTCCTTCATGTCAAGCAGTGTCAACCATGCAGCCTTGTGCCCCATTCACCATGTCAATATTGGTTGTGACATTGAACATCACTATCACATCCATGCCTATTGCAAGAACCTCCTCCTCCAACAGGCCTCCTCTCTCAAGTTGGTTGTGGCCCTGCCTGCTTTTTGGATTTGCAGCCACAGTGAACCTCTCTGGCAAGGTGAGCATGTGGCCTGCTATGGTGTCCAGTGCTGGACAGCAGACAAGTGATAAACCTTCCAGGCTTGCATGTTCCTTTGCTGTCATCAAATTCCACTCCATCTGCACAGCATGCTGTGGTGTCACCAACACAGAATCTTTCCAAGGTGATGTACTAAAGTCAGTTGGAGGGCATGTAGGACTTTCCAACACAAGGCTGTGAAGCATCCTTATCTCATGTTTGGTGCAGCTGCCATTGTGGACATGATGCAGGAGATCAATCCAATCAGCATCAGTGACTCTAACTTGAGTCTTCAGGTGCATGACAATGTCAAACTGTTCATAAATATGCCAACCCACAATTTCCTTGTGTGTATTCTTTTCCACATGACACAGCCAAAATAATGGTGCAGACACTTTTGTTGCCACCAGCAGGAATTGATGGAAGTCTCCTACCAGGATTATGTTCAGGCCACTGAACAGAAGGTCGGTTGACATGGCATCTGTGCCTGTTCATGTGTGACATATGGTGTTGGACACTTTGGCCAACAAAGGTTGAGAGACCATAGACATCTCATCAATGATAAGATAGCTTTTGTCATGCCAGTATTCCTCAAGTCTTTTCATTGTTTGGGCTGATTGCTTAGCACCATTCAGCAGTATCATGCTTGTCAGCCCATCATTAGACTCTGCATCAATGGCTGTGAGTGACTGTACAGTGGCTCAAAAAACTGGCCCAATGTTTGAGCAGTTTTGATTGATGGGAGTGTAGCATGTCAATGACTAAGAACTGGTCCAAGTGGTTAGTGTGGGGTGTGATGCCCATGGTCTGGGCTTTCTAACAAGTCCTAGGTGATGTTGGCCAGGTGAAAACTAGTGGAGGTATGATCCATTTGGTGTGGTGATGCATTGGGATGGTTTTTTGAGTTTGAACCCAGTCTGCATAGTTTTGAGTTTAACAAAGTTTAAAATGCTGTGAGGTGATTACTAATGCTTACATAATATATCACATGGTCTATTGAAGGATTTGTCATCATACAAACAATGCCAAACAATGAATTGGGACCATCAAGGCTCCACCTTCTACCCAACTCATGATACCATCCTCCTGGTCCATCTGGGCCATTTGCTTAGAGTAATCTCTATAAATATTGGTGTCCACTACAGTAATGTCATCAGGGTATATGTCCAACACAATCAAACCCTTAGAAAATCTGCTTTTAGTTATCTCCTTGCTGTTTCCCCCACCCATACCTGACATACAGTGGCTCACAAAATTGTCCCAATGTTTGCATGTTTTTCATTAATCATGGTGTAGTGAGTGAACTATCATTATTGAGTCCAGGGTGTTGGTGGATGGATCAAATCAGCTGGCCTTGGCTCTCTGATGACCCATATTACGTAATATGTGAATAGAAACTGATGACAGAATACCCAAATGAAAATGAGAGCTCATTGAGACAATTATGTACCTTTGTGATGCCAGGTTGCACATTCCTGGCCTTCTATCTGGCACTGGATATTTCCTTTAGTCTTATATGACCAAATAACTCCTTCCCAGTGATCCACAGTTCAGCTCAGAGTACAGTCTAGCCAACCCTCCCATGATACTGGGAGTGCCCAGGAGGGTTGTGCTTCACATGAGCCTTCAGGCAGGCTTTTTTACAGCTATGATGTAGTAGTTAGTGGGTGAATGGTTTGTTTATAATGGGATGAATGCCAGATTGGACCTCCACATCATTCTCAGCTCTCACAATACTGATTAGTTCCAGGACACATGGGGCACTGGTGGGGAAACAGTGCAGGAGATGATGGCCAGCAGGATTCTGAAGAGACCAATGGTGCTGATAGCATATTCTATTGATTATACTATAGTGTACCCCAGCATTTGCTGAGATTGCCCTGAGAGAGTGTGCCTGATGAGCCAGAATGGTGATTTCTTGACTTGTGTTAAAGCAAGGAGGCTTAGTGGTGCAAAATCACTGTTTGGCATTATTTGTCTGTTGACAAATCATTCAGTAGACCATATGATACATTATGTAAGCATTGGTGAGCATCTCACCATGTTTTATATGTGCTCCCAAGGACTACATCCACAGTATATCACAAAGTTACATAATTGTCCCAATGAGCTCTCATTTTCATTTGGGTATTTTGTCATCAGTTTCTATTCAAATACTATGTAATATGGGTCATCTGAGCACCAAGACCAGCTGCTTTGATCCATCCACCAACTCCTTGGACTCCATAATGGTAGTTCACTTGCTACACCATGATTAATGAAAAACATGCAAACATTGGGACAATTTTGTGAGCTACTGTATTCTGCAACTAATCAGTACTGAGAATGCTGAAAAAGCCATGATGGTTAATCTGGCACTGTAAATCATGACCAACAATCCAATCACCTCTTATCTGGTGGGTTTCCACCTCAGGGGTACTGGGTTGAGGGCTAGGGTGAGCTTGAAGTACAAAGGTCCCACATTAACCATGGACATTAGCTGGAGGGTAAGCCTCAGATATGCACAGAGGATGTAATCTGCTGTGATGAAATTCATCTTCATCACAGCAGTGCAAGGCACCCACATGCTTGCACAACTGGCAGCTGTGGAGGACAGACTTGAGCCAACTGATGTTGATGACCTGTTAGAAGATCCATGGCAAGCTTATGACATCATCAATTGGCACTTACAGCACTTTGTCACTGGTGGGAAACCTGATCAGCTGAAAGTTGATCACATTGGAAAGTCACAAGATCTGCCTCCATGTCATGACCATGTCTAGGCCACCCTAGACTGGCTCTACCCCAGTCTTGACTGGTCTTGTCCAACCCTCACCCTAGTCCCTGGCCTTAACCCTTCAACCTAGAAATGTATTAGTTTGTGAGGCACTGCAAGGCAGTGCCCAGTCAAGTTGTCTGCTCAGTTGGTACCAGACTGGTGTAATACCTGGCCCAGCCACAGGTCCTGCCCCAGTTCCTGGTAAATCCTTTGTCCATACTTTTGCTTGGTAATATTCTTTGTAACATCCTACTTACCAATCTGTTTACCAATCACTGCTGTACTGGTGCTATGTTACACTTACTTTACCTTTCATATTTAAGCCATAGGATAAACTGTTTAGCCTCAGTCTGAAATCAACTTAGTCTCATCTTAACCCAGTCCCCTCTGTTCTCTGTCCTCCACCCCTTGACCAGACTACAGCCCACACAAGGGAATAGTGCTGTGCCTTCAGTTGCTAAGTCCAATAGTCCTCTAGTATCTCATCTACCCCCCTGACCCCCAACTAGACTCTGGACTGGCTTTGGACTGGTGATGACCCAGACTTAACACTCCAAAAGACTCACTGTCCAGTCATCACATTCCAATCTGTCCTTGATAGAATCCTCAACAATATCTGCCAATTGACAATCACATACTGGATGTGTTGTCGCAAGTGCTGGCACATGGTGAGCCTCTGCCAGGGACCATCTACGTGTTCGTGGTACCCAAGCCGTCTGATTCGTACCTGATGGCCGATCTTTTAGCTCCCAGCATGCAGGCCCACTCTCAAGGGTATCATCTGCACCAGCATCCGTATGGCCAACAAGCATGTTATCCTCTGACATCTTCCACATTGTCCACTGTATCATATCGCAATAACACTCCCAGGCATTGGTCACTGCCAAAGCCAGGCCCCAAGCTTATCCATCCACATCGACACATTGACATGTGCAATCGCACCCACATCAGCCAATAGGGGCGCTTTCCTGCCAACATCGACCTCTATACCAATTTCAACCTGTGCTGCTTGCTCTGCCTGAACTCGCCCAACTTGGTCTCATCACACAAGAGTTAGGGACTTGACCAGCTGATAGGACATCATTTGTGCATGAATCTGGCTTTTTTGATGGGTGTGACTTGTGACTACAAAGGTTGATATCAGCCATCTGTGATGTGCCACTTGTTGTTTTTACCATTATCTTAGTGAAAACTCATGATATTTGTGCTACCTAGAAGTAAAAAGGCCTTGCTGGTACCCCTACTTGACCTGGCATATGTGGCCACTGGACAGTTTACTTGCTCCCCTGGGTTGCCTATGCACTATGGGATCAGTAAACCCCAAATAATGTTGTGAAATATGTCACCTGATACTCCTATCCTTTTGGCATCAGTATTTTTACCAAAGTCTAGTTTGGACTTAAAGTGGCTCAAAAAACTGTCCCAATGTTTGTGCAATTTTGACTGATGGGAGTGTAGCATGTCAATGACTATGAACTGGTCCAAGTGGTTAGTGTGGGGGTTGAAGCCCATGGTCTGGGCTTTCTAACAAGTCCTAGGTGATGATGGCCAGGTGAAAACTGGTGGAGGTATGACCCATTTGGTGTGGTGACTCATTGGGACAGTTTTTTGAGCTTGAACCCAGTCCACATAGTTTTGAGTTTAACAAAGTTTAAAATGCTGTGGGGTGCTTACTAATGCTTAGATAATATATCACATGGTCTATTCAAGGATTAGTCAGAATACAAACAATGCCAAACAATGATTTGGGACCATTAAGGCTCCCTCTTCTACCACAACTCATGACACCATCCTCCTGGTCCATCTGGGCCATTTGCTCAGAGTAATCTCCATAAATATTGGCTGTCCCAATGAGTCACCACACCAAATGGGTCATACCTCCACCAGTTTTCACCTGGCCATCATCACCTAGGACTTGTTAGAAAGCCCAGACCATGGGTTTCAACCCCCACACTAACCACTTGGACCAGTTCTTAGTCATTGACATACTACACTCCCATCAGTCAAAATTGCACAAACATTGGACAGTTTTGTGAGCCACTGTATGCTTCACAGGACAACTAGCACATGGTCTTTATGTTACACATGACTCTGAGGTGACTATCAAGCCAAATGACATTTGACACTATCTTGGTTTGGCCACCCAATCCCCATGAATGTCCCCAAGCCCAGATCTTGAGGACCAGGAATGGGAGGACATCCCACTGGAGAGCACAGATCTCACTATGGTGGCCTCACTCATTGCTGAAGAACAGGCAGCACAGATTTTACATGAATGGGCACAAGTCCCAGAAGACCACAACCCATTTCCCTACCCTCAGACTGAAGTTATATTTAAAGATGCCTTGGAAAGGCTGCAAGAAATGGAACATATACCCTCATGCCTTGGTATGTTGGAGGAGGAATGGGGTGAGGATGGATACCCAGAGATTGAAGTCATCCTCAGCAGGTGATAAGGTAAAAAGGAGCTTATTGTGGAATTACCAAATTTTATTTGGCATCCATGAGCACTCAGGTGGTGTCAAGCTCTTGCTGTTCTGAATCACACATTGGAGATAGTCATGGACACCAAGTATATAGCCAAATGGCATCATGCATTGTGGCTGTCTAGTAGGCCTTGGATGTGAGAAACTGAAGTAAACTTTGCTTAATTTGTGTTCATCTTTGCTGTATTGCCTTGTCTACACCTCCAACACTATACACTCCTTCCTCCCATCCTTTCATTTTTAATAGGTGCCTATCATGGTGAAGAGGCCTAGGAATGTAGCCTTTTCATCCTCTGATAATGAATACTCTCCAGCACTGCAGTCTTGTTCATCCAACTCAGCTGTAGATGCAGTTTTACAGAGCCTACTCAGTAGTTCCTCTCTTCCCTCCTCTTCCTCATGTTGCTCTTTGATATCATCTTCTCAATGAGTCTTGCCATGCACTTCTTGTCACACAGGTCTCCCTTCTACTCACTCTTGAACAGCTTCTACATGCCTTTCAAATGCCTTTACTCATACAAAGCTTGAAACAAACAAAGGCCTGAAGGGAAAAGGGAGGATGACCAACCAGAGTGTTCAACAGAAAGATGTAAGGCTTCACAGCTGATTTTCCTCAGTTTTACTTATTCAGCTTTCTAGGGTCCACAAGGTTGACCAGAGGACATGAAGTTTGAGGTCTCACAAATCATCATTCTTTCCTGTGGGATTAAAGCAGTGAATATATGTTCAAATCACCATATCCCTGCAGAGTGTCTGTAAATGATGTATGAACTCCAGCCCATAGATGATGATGATGTTAGTGGCAAAGCCTTTGATACCAGTGCCAATCTTTGGTGCTTATTTCCCACCTTGAACCAGCCTTACCTCAACCCTGGAGACCTAAACTGCCTTGAAACCTTTGGCTTGTGCTGCTTAGACTATCACCATTGCTATACCTTTGACTGAAATTGGACTTACTTACAATTTGAAAAGTCCCTCCTTCACAAGGTGCTCCCTAACCATCTGTTTGTATATTTGGATGGTCTTCCAAAGGTGAGTCCATAGCTAGGCAAGTGTTGCACTTGTGTTTGAAGGCTGACAACTGACATTTAGATTTTGAATGGGAACTTCAATGTGATGGAAGATTGTGATGACCAGCAGTATTTACCCCCTTTGGTGCTGTGTGAGAAGAATTGCAACCATTTCTCTCCTGTCAATGGCAAGGACTTCTTTGGAGAAGACATCTACATGTCAATCAGGGGTGGAAAATGACAAGCACATGATGAGTGAGTGATTGTCCTGGGTGAGTTGTTACTCATTGCTCAGATAAAGTTTGCTGATCATGGATATGTTATGATAGCAACCCAAACACCCATCCCAAAAGCCATCCTTGCTAGTTGGGCACAAACAGCTGGTAGTATTAAAGGCAATGGGAAGGCAATCAGTATATCACCCTCAGCTTCTTCTGATGATTCTGACAATCTTGAGGAATTTGACTCACAATGAGCTGAGTCAGATTCTGAACTCAATATCATTACTGAGCATCAGTTATCCATTGATAGTAAAAGATATCAGCCACCCAGTGTACCTCATTGCTCTAAACAGCAATGCATGATGGGTAAATGATTGTCATCAGCACTGATCAAAACACAACCAACCAGCCATCTCACAACAACCATAGATACTGCCAGTGCAGCTGGGCCATCTACATCAGCAGCCATTGATCTCATTGACAATTCTGATGAGTCTGGTCACAACAGTGGTTCAGATGTTTTCTTGCCCTTATTGTCTCCCCCTACACCATCATCAGATGGTATTATAGCATCAGCAAACATTCCTGCCAATGATACCTCTACTCCCACCCCCAGTCCTTCAGCTAGCCCTGTTTGTCCACCCCTCTCAGGATAATTTAGATGGATGAGTCAGTTGACCCATGGAAGGTGAATCATGAATTTCATTTCTAGTGTCATATATTGTCTTTGCAGAACATATATTCTAATCACTGTCATTTCCATCCTGTCACCCCTTTTGTTATCTGGCATTGCTCATTTCCATCTCACCATTCCTTTCATTATCATCACTTGCTCCATGGTACCATGGCTACCCTACATCAATACATTATAATTGCCCACTTCATCTTGTAGGTAACATTTACACACACACTACATAAAAACCTATACCTCATTTACTAGCCTTTGAATACATTCATTTTCTTGTAATTTGTGTGAGCAAGTCAATTTTCATGTTACCCATACAGAATTTGCATATTTCATTGCACACCCATGCAGATACATGGATTCAGCATAAATACTTCCCATTCAGTGCAAATACTTCCCATTTGGCATAAATGCATTCATTTAGTGTAAATACTTTGTATTCAGCACAAGTATTTGTATTTGGTGTAAATAGCTCTCAGGTTAACTCAGGCTAAATCAATAGTATTCAGGGTAAATAATATCTGTATAAATCAAACTTCATATGTTTCACATTTTATTCCTTGCATGAAACAAGGTTACCAGAAGAGAAGAACCAATCCCCAGAAATGTGACACTAAGGACTTCATATTTATACCCACAGTCATGACATTGTTCTTTTGTTGCATAATTTCACTGGCAGGTTCTGCACCCTTCTGTACTGGATACACTTGGGCAACAATTGGTGCTTCATAGAACATGTGCCAGAGGTTTGCTGGAAAAAGACTATGACCAATGATGCTCTCATGTATGCACTGAATATATCCAAGAGCCAACTTCTCAGGATATATGGGATAGTTCCAGACCCATCAGATGTGATGGATGTTGACCTGGAAGTCTCAACATTACCCCTGTCCTTACTCTCAGTCCAAGCCCCTATCCACCCCATCCTTGGTTCCTCCAAGGTTGCCAGTAGCTATGCAGATGATGAGCATTGCACTTACCTGGGACTCTGAATACTGTCCGCTGTGGCTTCCTCTCACAACATTTCATCCAATGGAAATTTTGTGCTCATTATATTGTAAGGGTAAAATGCAGAATATATTTTGGTGGAACATCTGTGCAGGATGAGAGATGTCACAAAACCACATGTGATCATTCATATGTATTGAGTACAATCACATACTGAATGACTATTGCTATGAAACTAGATATTTGGTCCCTGGTGTGGACTGGGTAAAGATGGAATAAAACCCCTTGGCTGCATCTGGGCACATGGTTCAGTGGCAGAAGTTCTAGGTGTGGTGGACTGCCTCTTGCCTGGTTGGGGACCATCATCCACTTCCTCCATCAGTTGCTTCCTCAGCAATGCCAGTTGATTGGGTGGAGGGGGGTCCATCTCTATGTTTTCCTCTAGAAAATATGGTTATAATCACATGTTGTTAACATAGGCTAACCAGAAAACTTGCTGGAATGCATGACTGTCAATTCATTTTGGATAGGGTTTTCATCCTGTGTGGGTGATGACTTCATCAGCAATCAAGTCCTAAAGTTGAGTTGAGAATAACTCATAATCTGCATGGAGGAATTGGTCAAGATTGAGACTTCTGGCTGCTGTGCCTCTTCTGATGACTCCATGCATGATGTCACTTTTGGAGAAAGAGAACATACTAACAGAAACAATGGCTGAAGTCAGATGTCTGCAGTAGTAGAGCTATGACACTCACTCCATTCAATGTTGTGGCCCTTTCTACATTGCAGTACTGCATCCCAGATATTTGAGAACAATTCAGAGGGATATTACCAGTGTCATACTGATATGAGGAACCACACAGTACCATGGGCAAATGCCACTCATATTTTTCCCAGTCTAAAAGGATGAATCAGTAACTGGAATGCTACCAGCAAGGAGTAGAAGAGCACTCACCAAACTCATAATTGTCAAGCCATATCAGCTCAATATCACTATCACACTGCCACTGGAAATCCTCCATTATATCCCAACCATGATGGCTGATGAGATACTCCACTACAAGATACTCTTTGAAGGGTTGTGAATGCCACAAATGCAGGTGCTTGATGGAATCACATTAGCAGGGATGAATAATGGCCCCCATCACATTGTCCAGGTGGCCAATGGCCTTGGGGATATAGGAAAGGATCAGTGGGGTCTTCTTTTCTTCTAAGAAGTGGCTGTAGAGTTTTATGAGGAGGTACTGCCTCCAAAACAAGCAACAGAAATGAGGAAGATATATGATGGGAATGAAAGTGTGGTGTGTTTCCACCAGATCCTGGTCATAAAGGTTTGTGACATTGACAGAAAACACTCCTTCATTGGCAAATTTGATCAAGTAGTGGATTTGCATTATATAATCAAGTTGTGTCTCAGTTACAGGAGAGTGGGGCCAGAAGTAATTAGTCATTTTGATACAAACAGTTTCTTTGTTAGGGAATGGAGTGCACATGTGTGATGAGAGGTGTTGCAAGAGTGCATGTCACTACCTGGTATAAAACACCAGATAGATGGTCAGAGCCCACTGTAAACAATTACTGGGTGTAAGACTCCAAGTAGTTAGGGTATTTGGGTGAGGTCAAGGTCAATAGAAACTCACCAAAAATGCATCCACAACACATGTGCTTGGATTTTAAAATATTTTAGCTCAGAAACCAACTTGTATTGAGTTGTCTGTCATCAGCTTGTCACCATGTTTATACTGTTGCTTGCCATGTGGCACGACTTTGTTTGATATCCACACTAGTGTTTCTATGAGGTGAACTGAACTGAATCAAGGTGGATTAGCCAACCAGTTCAACACACTTTGATAGGGATGAAGTGTAATGGAGTGAGCTCATGAGACTTCACAAAGTGACAACTATGTCTGAGTAATGTTGTGGTCACAAGTGTCTGGTGCCCATACACAACACATATGCCTGGTTCATTAAGCCAAAAATCACAGGGAAATTTATGGCATATGGCATGAAATATGTATGTTTATTTATGGTGATTTAGCCAAAAAGGCATTCTGCATCTGACAAAAGATTCCATCAGCAACAATTGAGTTGACATTGCACCTTCCTGAGTTTTGTAAAGAGCTGGGTGAATTATGATGCAGTTGGAACTTGGATCTGTGTAATTCTCATATATTTAAAGATTTTGCTGTGGAAGTGGTATATGCAAATATGAGATCAGTCAGAAAGTACAACCAGTCATGTGTAGTCTGGCAGCTCTCACATGGTGGAGAGAGGATTGACATGACTTTACTGCCTTTACCACTCATCACTACTCTACTGGCTGTGTTACACCAGGTAGTGTCCTACTGCACCATCTCTTACAAAATCTCTGTTGGAAAAGCTCTGCTTAGATCTGCTTAGTTCCCTGACCACTTGCTCACTTGTTCCCTACTATTTACACCATGTAGTGTCCTGCTGCACTGTTTCTTGCAACATCTCCATCAGAAACACCCTGCTTGAATACACTTTGCCCCCTGAACATTTTGGACTATTTCTTCATCTACTGCTCACTCACTTGTTCCCTACTATTTGGTGTGATACACCACATAATGCCCTGCTGCACTGTCTCTCACAATGTCTCCATCAGAAATGCCCTGCTTGAATATGCTTTGCCCCCTGAACACTTTGAACTATTTCTTTGTCTCAGGTAATGTACATTGGGTTTACAGTCATCCCAACTCTGTTTCCTCAACTAACCACTGGCAGTTGCAATCCACACTTGGATGCTCACCCTTAGAGTTCAATTGCTTTATGTCAGACAGTGTGTCTTCAAGATGGACCACCAAGCTATGAATGGATATGAAGTATGCATCCACACCTGTACACAGCCAAAGCAATGCAGAAACTTGCAAGGAAACATACTATGGCCCAGGGAAGGCAGCACCCCCCTAAGACATGCATTGGTGGTATGCAAGCATCAAGATTTCAATGAGAATTGCAAGGGATGGAAGGCAATTCATGGTTTGACACAGAAAAGGACTCACAAACCCACTATTGATGAAATTAAAGAAAATCTGTCTGAGGAAGAAGCAAACAAAGAACTCAAATGACTTTCACTTCCAATAACTAACAAACATGGTGATGTCAACATGGGGGGCCCAGATCCAGTGGAAGTTGATGACAAAATGGATGTTGACAGCAGCTCTGCCTCTGATGGAACCTGTAAAATTGAAGCAAGACCTGGCTTATTGCATTCCCCATCATCATCCAGTGGCATGCACTCATCAAGGCTTACCATAGGCTATCCAAGTGAAACAAGGTTGACATTGGCATTGCCACATCCTGAGAAATGGTATCTGATAGTACCTTCTGAGGACAGAGTGATGAAGATACTATTTGTCCCTGATCTCAGTCATTCAAGGTTATACACTGTAGATGCAGAGGGAGATTTGGGATGGATAAACAGGGTGGTATCTAACACACAGTTTGATGCCACTGAGCACTGGAAAGGCTGTGTACACAAGATTGGCAAGCAAAAGCATGGTGTGAAAGTAATGATGTCTGAATGGGTGGGTCCAATAACTCATAACATGAGCACAAGGTACTTAACTGAAATTGTAGCTGTGGATAACACTGCATGAACACATATGACAAGGGACAGGTGTTTTCACTGAACTACATGAGTTGGGAGGAATTCTGAGGGGTGCTTCTTGACCCAACTTCTGTGCCAGAGAAGTGGAACACACTCAGGGATATGGATTGCATCATCAGAGGTATAGATTACTCAATAAACTATAGGTGAGCACAGGGAGATGAAATGTAGCTCAGCATCTGATGGCCATGCCCATTCTTCAGGCATCCTGGAAATTGCTATGGCCTAGATGATCAGATGCTTCAGAAATACAATGGCTCAAAAAAGTGTGCCAATGTTGGGTGATTTTGGAATGATTTGAGATTTATGAGAGAACCAGTAGGAATCAGTGCAACTTCCTGCAGGATCAAAGATAGTACTAACTGTTGCCTTGACAACAAGGGCTTGGTTGTGTAATTTGATTGCTATGGCACTGAGATATAAGCATTTTAAAATAATATGTCATTGGGACACTTTTTTGAGCATGATGTTGTCAGTCATTATTTGGCAAATAACATAAGGATTTGACAGCTTCTGAAGGATTTTGTGCATCAACATTGCCTGATTATGTAATGTACATAATCCTGAGCCATAAAAATGGCTTGGGTCCCACTCAGCTAACCCTACTTCACCATGAAATGCATTTTTGCCTCTGCTAGAGCAAATATCCATCTTCTTGCCATATCTGGCCATTCTGCCCATCAAATCTCCTCTAAAGCTGGTCTGGGGCACTCTACTGTGGCCAGGGTCATCAAAGAGTCCCAGCCAGATAAGGAAAACCTCAAACTGGGACATCCTTACCAGCTTTCCTCTACTGGCAGAAGGTGAATAGTCTCTAGTGTGTCCTCTGGAAGAACTGAAAAATCCAGCTGGAAGAAGTGGCCCATTTTTGGCCCTCAAACCAACAGATCTGACTCAGGAGACAAATGAATGACAATACAACATCAGCTACTCATTGCATATGACAGGGAGACTATTGCACCATGGACAAAGGTCCTCAAGAATGAGGAGGATTTTGATGAATTGCCATCCAATGTGGTCCTGAAATGCAGTCATAGCAAATGTGGAATCCATGTCATCCTTCCCACAGCTACTGAAGTCATGCCAGCCTTTGGAATATCTGCAGAGAAATGTCAATACAAATGAATTCTGGATGGCACAAGAATTTGTGGAGAGCCTGGTGGATGTTGGTGAATGGAGGGTATTCATTATAGGCAGAAGAATCCTATCAGTGATGCATACACACTGGCAGAAGAAGCAATGGGTGGCCACACTTGTCAGCTTCTATTGAACACTGGAGGAGATTCAGTAGGTCAACTATCCTAATATATGGTGTCATAGTAGTGTTGACAGAACATGTTTTAACACAGGGATATGATGGATTGTGGGAGTCAAACACTCCATGACCTGCAAACAGATATCATCAATCTGAAAGGGGGCACAAACCTCACTTGGATGAAAGGCAAACAACAATTCCATGACTTTGTCATGACCTGGAAAGATCTGGTGTTACAGGAGATGCAGGCTGATGGCAGAAAATCATCAATATGCATATTTTGCAGGATGGACATTGGAATATGGATGGAGAGGGGAAAGGCTGTGGAATACTTCATGAATGAGGTAGAATGGACACCAACAACAAGCATCTGGCTTGGGGCTTACAATGGCCATACCATGGAAACACCCACAGATACATTTTCAATGGTGTTCAGACAATGGCTACTTAGCATCCAGAGTCCATACATCTTCTAATGGAGTCATTCTGACTGATATATGGTAAATTAATTAATATGTATGTATGTAATATTCATTGATTCCACATGGGTCAACCAATCTTGTATTCTAACCTCCATCAACATGGCATGTTGATTCTTCCCCAGAAACCTGTCCCTCTGCTCTGAATTGTGGCTGACCAAAGTTATCCAATACCAGGGCATGTTTGTAGGTGTTTGACACTGTTTTGCCTATCATAGCCAGCCTCCCACATTGGAAAAATGGAGACAAATGGTCCTTATAGTGATACTGAATAATGTGGTATTTTGGTAAGAGCATCTGGTAGACTATGTGGTAAAGCCTAATAGCCCCTATTCATAGTGGCAATCAGCACACCAGAGTGGAACTCAGTGGTTTTCAATAATGCACAATATCTAGATCATCTCAGACTGCTCCATTGATAATTAGAAGACTTCATCCCACTCAGTATTCCAGGTATTGGGTACCAAGTCAGCCACACACACCTGTATCATTTCACAGGGAACCTATTTCACAAGCTGCAAGCACATTGGATGTCACTATGTAGTGGTATACATATGGATACATGTGTAGTGAGGTATGGGGAGTATGGGGAGTACTGTTCCAGTCCAGGGCACATCACAATTGCCCATATTTGTCAGGTATTTACATGCCTTAAAATGTGATCTACACCTGTTGGACATCTATCTGGTTATCATCTGAGATCATCCCAAATTGTTATCCTTATCCAGCATGCCTAAAAATGGGAGATCTTGCTGCCATTTGTAAGGTTCATCAACACTGTTTGGCATATCATAAACAACCTCCCAAACTGGAAAAATGATGGCAAATGGTCCTTGAATTGATGTAGATGATGTGGTAGAATCAGAGTTGTCTAGCATCCACTAAGTGATTGCCTTAGACCATCCTGAATCCTTACCATCATACAGCACACCTGAAAGTGGGTGACCCTGCTGCAGCTTGTAAGTGTTCAACACTGATTGGCACATCATCCTCAGGCTTGAAATTTCCAAAATGGTGGTCAGCAGAGGTTGTGCATAATCAGATACCAAGTCACACTTGCAAACAGCCCAACATCCAAGTTCTGCAAGCTGCTATGCCTTCAGGCCACAGCATTTCAGTATCCAAACAGTCCCATGTCCTTGGAATTTATCACAACACATTACACTATTACTTGAAGAAGTTTCAAGTTGACTACCAGTATACACCTATCTCTGATGCTGAACTTGTACCTTATCCAGCATTTCCATGCCTCACATCCTCAGTCTGGCTTACAGTACATTACTGGCTCATTGCACAAGCATGGGTTATGGATCCAGAGAAGGCACATTCCAGCATCTCTTCATCATGTTGATTCCTTAGGCCATGTTCCCAGGTTGCAAAAATCAACTCACTGTCACAAATACCATGTATCCCACCCCAATGCTCTATGACACATGGATGGCCATCACAAGCTTGTTCACTGGGGAATTGTTATCCATGGTAGTGATGATGGGTATTGCTGTACAGTGAGTGAAAGCAAATTACCTGCATACTCATACTTTAACCCATTTTTCACCAACAAGGTCATTGGACTAGATGCCCACACTGACAACCAATCATCCACTGTCATGGAAACATTTTTCCATGCAGTTGACCAGTATGGGTGACCTTCAAGTGTATGTGGGGATCAAGGTGGGGAAAATAAAGAGGTGTCAGTATTCATGATTATGACAAAGGGATTGAATTGGGGGATCTTCATGTGGGGAACATGAGTATTTACAGTCTATGTCATTATTTCTGTTATGCAAATTGGATTGCAGGTCAAAGCAGAATACACACATTGAACACCTCTGACATGAGGTTGGTGCTCCCTTTGCATGTCCTTGGCATGCCTTTTTCTACCAACTGGAAGTATCTCTCAACCCAGATGTTTGTCTCCCATTACTATGGCCTACAGCACCCAGCCAACCAGCCCACCTCTGGTGATGATAGTGATGATGATAGATGGGAAGATATCATGGATCACAGTGACATGACTGTTGACCATGGTGACCTTCCATCCATAATTGCAGGTGACCAGGCATCTGAACTTGCACCAGATGGTGCTGCAGTTCCAGAAGGAATTGACCCATTCCCCTCCTCCAATTGGCAAGAAGTATTCTGGCAGGCTTTGCAGCATGTGCATTAAATTGGCCATGTTCCCCATGGATATGGCAAAATGCCTGCAAATTACTAGTAAGTGTTGGACAGCCCATCCTGCAATGTGAGTCTGACATCAGCAAGATTCAGATGATGCTGATGATATGCTGACCACACCAGCCATGACCCCCACCACCATTGACCTTAGTAGCCCTGACACAGAAATGGGAGAATCTGCAGGTACTTCTGCACCAGCTGAGTTGCCCCACCAACAGCTCCATCCACCCCAGTCATGTCTCCTGTTCATGCAGAATAACTCCTTTGTGATAGACAACACCATCACTGATTGTTGGAAGGTGAATCATACATTCCATTTCTAACCATCCACACTCCCAATGCTAGTGAGTAGAATAAACCCCCCATCCACCATTAAATGACCCTGCCCTGTTGAGATAACCCTAAAGACAAAACCTTTGGGCTACTCTACTATTACTCAAGAGAAAAGGACAAAGTCTTTAGAGCAAAAACCCAAAAGAGAACTCAAATGAGGACTCTGGGTGTTACCATCAGGGTTTATATATGACTACAGGATCCCTACATGTGTACTACACATGTATGTATGACATCACCAGTGACATCAAGAGTAGTCATGTGTATACCTCATGGTAGGAGTCCAGATGAGTCCAAACAAAAAGGGAAGAGACATACTCTGTGTCAATTAGATCATAGCTATATGATAAGATCAAGAGATAAAATGAAAAAGGAAAAGATAAGATAAGAGAAGAGAAGAGAAGAAGAGAAGATGCATCCATTACACTTGACACATATGACCCCTCCCCATGTACCATTTCTTGTTGATACTACCATTTAATACATTCTTTTCTTGTAAAAGTTGTGTGAAACTTTGTGGTATGGGTGGTGCAACAGCAACCATGGTGTCATCAGTTGACAAAAATTTACCACTGGTCCAAAATGTGGTCATATTTACTTGAGAAAGATACATATTACATGTCCATATAGTCTAGCAGTAAAGATGTGTCCCCTGCTGCAATGCTGTGCAGGACTTGCCAACATGTCATCATGAAGTCTGTCATTCAATTCCAGGTAGTGACCATAATTTGCCACATAATTACTATTATTCCTCATACTCATATGATAGCATGGTCTTACATTGTTCTGTACTGAACTTCTACCTTTTTGGGGCCCCATATTCATCATACCATAGTAATATTGCTTTAATCAGTTGGCCTTCATGTGGGGCAGGTGTCTGTGCTAGCATGCAAGCTTGCATGCATGAAAGTTTTCATGGCATGCCAACATATTACATAAGCTAATACCACTATGAAAATTTTCAGTCCACAGGTGTATTACATGATCATTACATAAGCACACACAGATTGTTTCCCCCACAAACTCATTATTTCCTGCACAACTGTAAGTTTGTCCTGCACTATTTTATGCACATTTCCTGCACTTGATACATATTTGTGCAGATGTAACACTATATTTTCTCCCAGTGTTGCAGGAAACGTAACTCTATCCCACCCTGCCCCTCCTATGAAAGTACCTTCCTGAATGAGTGCATCTTCCCCCCTCTATGGTGTTGCATTTGTACAAGAATTATTTGATGTTGGGAATAATCTATTGGTGCTGGGAAATTATTTATTTGTGTGGGACAAACAAGGTCATGTGCAGGACAAACAAGATTTTGTGTCCCACAACCAAAGATGATTATGTAAGCACTCACATTGCACTACACCATACCATCAAATGTTTATTGCCTGTGACCCATGAAGATAATCCACTAGTAGTGCATAAATAAATTGTTACATTTTACTGTAAGCAAAAAAATGTATTAAAAAAAGTTCCAACAAAATGTGCCAGGGCAGTCTAGTGAAGGTGTGCAACATTTGTGATACTAGGGGGATTTGAACCACAGCTTGCAGTCATGTGATGGCAGGTCCTGCACTGTATTGCAACAATGGCAACACACCTAACCACTAGACCATATGGGCAACCTTTGTGTATATACATCACAGCCAAATATACCCTGACATAAATTTTCTCTGGACTCTGTGTGTATGTTGCCTGATGTCTGACTATATGTGTGGAGTTAGCAACACTCAGGCCATTTTTAACACTGAAAGCTCATATTAAATGACCACTATATAGGGTATTTACCATCACAATAGACATGCACCTTCATAGGAAGATACAATCTGTGTGTATGTAGCATGAAAAAGGATCATCAGGGGTATGGCATGCAAGGGCCATAGCACAGTGAGCAGGTGAATGGGTGATCACAGTAGAGATATAATGGGTGGATAGGCAGCATATGTAAGTCAGGAGCAGAACTTGAAAGTGTGATGGGCTTTCCAGGGATTGACAATGGACTCATTGATAGTGATGGAACTTGAGTTAGGAGGACAAGGGGTACACTCTGCCTCAGGGGTTGCTGTCATAGTCATAGCAGGTAGGGGAGAGTCTGGCTCAGTAGGCTAACATGTGTACAGGACCTTACCTGTGACCTGCAATTACTTTGATGAGTGCTGGGTAGAGGATAGAGGGACAGCTCACCTGAGATTGAGAGTCAGGCTATGCAAAGAGTGGGAAATAATGAACAAAGTTAGTTGTCTACCTGTGAGTAGGACCAGTCACAATCAAATTGAAAGTAATCCTGAAAGTTTGCATGGGCCAGCCCAAGTGGTTCAAGTTTAGTAAGGTCTGTAGGTGATGGGACTCTTGAGCAGTGAATGACAGGGAAACAGTGTGTGAGCAGGGGGCCAGAGGTGGAACCTGAGTCCTCTTCATGGCCACTAACTTCAGGCTGTGCATGCATTAGGTATTAACTCTCAATGTGAGGGAAGGCACTCACTTCTGCAGTGCCATGAGGAAGGAAGATGATTCAGCTTAAGAAAATTCAGGGCTTGTCATCTTCCCTCATCAGTTTTGTAGGGTAGGCTTATAGTGCAGTAATTCTGATAGAGCATAGAGGACTCACCCCTTCAGTCTGTGCTGTCTGTGCACTGACTGCCCTGGACTTTTCCTTCAGTCCTCTGTTTGACTTGAGGTCTGCTTGCCTGTAGGATGGCATTCCCAGCTGCAGTGGGGCTGGGGCATATGTTGGCTGTGAGGAGGCTGTGTTAGCAGGGAAGCTTGGGCAAGATAATACTTTCTGTAGCACAGATGCAGTGAACCCAGAGCCTGAGGGTGGCTGACTGCTGGATGGCTGGACAGAGCTTTCAGAGGAGGCAGAGGGAGGTCTTTTATAGAGCCACTTTCTGGCCATGATAGTAAAAAAGGAGAGAAAGAATATTAAAGGAATGTAGTAGTAAACAAAAGTGGGCAAATTGGTTGTCAGTGGATGGAAGGAGAGTGTAGTTGTAGATGACATGTCAGTTTTCACAAATACTCCCATCACATAATGGATTGCAGCAATGTTAGTCAACAATTCAGTAGTACTCAACATAAGCATGCAAGTTACACATCCTACTGTACAGACATTTAGTTAGCAATTTCAAGTACATGGATGAGGACTTCCATGGCCTGACACTACCTAAGAGCTCATGGTCTCCAGATAAATTCTGGAAGCTTGACTATAATTTCCTTTTGGCCACAATGTCATGAGGGAATGGTCTCCAACTCTGGATAGCCCTCCCCATCCCACCCCTCATCCCTGATCCCATATCCACTTGGAATATGTCCAATTTCCTGTACTTGCTGCATGGACAGATGAAACAATTCTTGTCATGCAGGTGAGGGAAATGGGCTGACTCCTTTTGGAACTGGGACACCATCATTGGCAAATTCAGGTACTTGATCAGCTGTGATCACAGAAGGAAGATCAGAATTCTGGGTAGCAACATCACTGTCATCTACAACATCCTCCCATTCATCATCTAAATCAGCCAGATGGCCTGGACTGGAGTCATTGCCTTGGTGTCACAGGCCATAGTAGTGAGAAATGACATTGGGGTGGAGCTGTATGTCATTCTGGAGATATATTCCATGCACCAGCTGCCCCATGAAATGCATGGCCTTCCAGTGTTTATGTCAAAATTTGGTGGACATCATATCATAGTTATATTACTGCACTCACATTTGGGCTCTGGTCATGACCTTCACCTGAGATTGGGTGAGCATTCCATTCCTCACAAATTGAGGCACAGTCTGCCATGATATCTGGAAGGAAAAGGTAATTCAGGAGCCACAGGTGATGGTGGCTGAATCAGTCAAGATGGTGCTCACACTCCAATCAATAGAACAAGGCACTCCATGGTCATGCAAAGCATGTGCCAACTTCATGCCAGGGTTGCTCTATGTGTCTATTCTGCTTGGATCTGTACACAGGCTGTAAAGTCAATGAATCATGTAAATGTATGCACTCATGTTCCCCCCATGAAACTACCCAAGTTCAGCCCCCTGGTCATGATCATGAACACCAAAACCTCTTTATTCTCCCCTCCACAATCTCCATGCACATAGGAAGGCAGTCCATACTTTTTGACTGCACTTAAGAATGTTTCCATCACAGTAGATGATTGGTTGTTAGTATGAGCCTCCATTCTGACAACCTTGAGGGGATTAGCAGGTTTTAGTATGCTACAGCACTACCTAGAGGATTCACTCACTGTGTGGCAGTATCCATCAATGATAGCATGGATAACTATTCCCCAGTGCACAAGCTTGTGGTGACCATCCATGTGCCAGAGGGCATTTGGGTGAGATACTTTGTATTTGTGATGGCAAGTAGCTGTTCACAGTCAAAGGACACAGCCTAAAGGATTCACCAGGTGCAGGGAAGCAGTAACTCACTTTCACTGTATCTGCAAGCCATGTTTGCACAATGACCCAGTGATGTAATGTAATCTTGATTGGGGTCAAGAAGCTCAGAAATGTTGGATGGGAGTGTCAAGCTCAGAATTCAAGATCAGAGTATGCTGACAATCAATGCCAAACTTCTTCATATAGTAGTACAAAGTATGTTGGTAAATTCCAAGAGCATGGGATAGTTTGGATAGGGGGATGTGATGCCCTGAACCATAGCAGGCTGTAAAATGGCAAATATTCAACTGCTTGTGAGGGTGACCTGGCCTTTGGGTGTGCAAAACATCCACAGACCTTATGTAACTTACTGGAAGTGAATCACTGTGGGCAGTGATGTTCAGTGTGTATGAAGTGTAATTTTTCAGTACTCACTGTCCTGTTGCAGCTTGTTGTGCACTCTCCAGTTCCTGAAGTAGAATACTGGACCTTGCTGCACACTCCAACACCCATTCCAGTGGGACTTCTCCTTAGTTTTCCATGTTCTCCAATGCATGTAAGATTGGAATGGCCTCATGGTTAATCTGGTCACTGTGGTATTGGAGCTGGAGAACCTCACTCTGTGCCTGTAAAGCCCTTTTGGCTCAGTCATAGTCTGTGCCAGCTTGTCAGCTGCCTGGAGTACTTGAGCAGGCCAGGTAGTGGAAGGTGCTGTATTACTAGTAGGGTGGTTAGGAAGGACCATGACAGTGGGTGCAGTTTGAGTATTGTAGTGCCAGGCAGTAAGGACTTGATTAGTCAGGACTGATGCAAGCATGAAAGGCCACAGTGCCAATTATGTAATCAGTTTCTTGCTGACAAGTACAGGTGTGACTGAAGGCTCCATCATCTCTTATAGTCCTACTGATAGCCCATTGATCCAACTACAGTCAATGCTACAGAAGCACCCAAAGTATTAGCTTATATGTAGATGGTAATACTGTGTTTCAGGTGTGCTATCTGATCATTGTCATTGGTATCACTGGTGCTGATCAGACTGATAACAGGCAGATGATACTCTCTTTTGCCTTCATAGGGGCCACTGTTTGTTCACTCTCCCACTCTGGAGAGTATCTTCACACTTCCATCTGGGGTTGTGAATGATGGTGTGGATGAAGAGCACCCCATTAAACTTGCAGGAATCTCAGGTGGAAAATTCAAGCACTTTTTATCATGTATGTATCATGTATAAGTAACCCTGCATGTACATAGCAGTCCAGCATGGAATTACACTGATAATCCTGTATTTCAGTGGCTCTGTTCACCATGATAGGAACCTGCCATCCCTTGTGGTGATCTTGAAGGTGTCATGACTCTGGAAGATTGATAACAGTATCAACTGGGTGATTACTCACCTCAACCACTGTCACTAAGCTCAAATTGGCATGCAAGTATATTATTCCACAGTGGGTTCCCCCTTATGTTTGCTTCTTGGTGCTCAACCTCTTATCAGCTATCACTGAGGATGAAGCACACTGCCTATGTATGTATTCAAGTCTACTCAATCACTGCAAAAAGCACATGAAGCTTTGGACATGGAGAGGCACATTATTCCTGCTGTTCCACCTGGGCTCTCCCTTCCTCATCACTCTGTCCTGCTCCCAGCATTCCAACTGTAAAGATATCTGAGCTTGCTTTTGGTGGCAGAAAATTGCACATCAGTTGTCACACCCATATAATCCCCTTCCTCTCAACTCTTTAGTGGAATTCACTGGTGAGCAGAAGAATCCTGATGGTCTCAACCTAGAGTGCAAGGGGCAGTTTGTTGGTGAGGTAGTGGAAAGTGGTGGGCTTGATGTTGAGGAAAAACATCATTTATGGAGCTGTCACTTCTGTACAGGGCTATTATGATACACTGTAATGACCAGGATGTGGAGGGAGGCTAGACAGTTAAACATAGCTGCACAAGTGATTTGAAGAGACAGGAGAGTAGAAAAGTAATTTTCTATGTAGCAACTTTCCACCTCAAACTCAACCACAAAGTAACTCAATCCCCCCCTGCCTGGACAGCAGCATCATAGGCAGTGTTGATGTGTGTGGAGAAATTGATGGCTGTCCCCTGATGCCAGAAACCAGGCTGAACTAAAGTTGTCCCAAGCTGGAACTTTGGCCAGACACACTAGAAGATAAATTAACTGCTAGGAAAATAAGAGAATAGCAGAGACATTACCATGGCAGGTCAGATGCACAGCAAACAATAACTCAGAGGGAGACATCTACATAATTACCTCCAGTTGGGTGACCACTTTGACCTGACCTAGCACTGGTTTTTGCAATCTTGCTGTCACAGACCCTGTGCTCAGTGACCTAATTGGACTGCATAGGTTACATCCAACTGACCTGTGAGGATAGGACTGGCCAATTTCAGATGTGCATTGTGGGAGACAAATATGCACCACATACACAGTATAATTCTGAGTCATGTATGCCCCAGCTGGTGCTTGATCAGCACTTCCAAAGTTGAGATGGCCATCAGGGAGGTCCAAGTAGTAACCACATTCTAAGTGTTTCAGAGTTAGCACAATATCAAGTGGAAAAGTCTCCACTTACCTTCACTTACTTGCCAGGAGTGGCAAGCCTGAGGCAGCAATGGCAGCCTTAGTTGGTGCTACCACTAGTGTTGCTGTGGCTCAGGGAGCTGCCCTAAGCCAAGGGCCATACTACATCTACAGTGACCTCCAAAATTGATTCAATGTTTGCACATTTTGGGTTGTTTGTTGAATTTATCAGGAACACAGACAAATAAGACCAAAGTGTAAGTTGATGACATAAACCATTTGCACAGGGCTATCCATCAGAAAAATGATTATGTAATTTGAATTAGTATCCATGGCAATATTACTTGATTTAAATCACCATGTCATTGAATCAATTTTGTAACAATGTATTGGATCCATCAGAATGCAACCAATATCACATAAAACAATTTCAAAAATCATCAAAGATGGTTGCTATGGTTACTTGTACCTTAGCAACCATTTCAGTCCAACTTATTTAACCACTGTCTACATTGTCAATGCTTCCTAACTATACTATGCACCCCATCTTCTCTGCTCAGAAGGAAAACATCATTTCTCTGGCCTGGAATGGTCACTATTGCCTCCAGGCTGGGCATCAGCCAGCCTACAGTTTCCAGGGTGCTCAAGAACCTTCTTCCTGATCAACAAGCACCTTCTTCTGGATGTCCTGCTAAACTTTCATCCACCTCTCAGGATGCTACTTACTGTATTACACAAATCACCACAGGCAAGGCCACCAATGCTGTTGAGGTTACAAAGAACATCAATTCCATAATCTCCAATCCACTCTCCTCACAAACAGTCAGAAGGGTCCTCAGAAAACATTCATTCAAGGCTGTAACAAAGAAAACCACTCCTTCCTATAATTCACAGGAAGAAGTAATTGGCCTTTGCTCTGAAATACAAAGAATGGACTGTGGAGGGCAACAGTCAAGCATGGAAGAGGAAACATTATGGGCTGGGGAGGTGTTGACCACCTTGCAGAGATTGAGGGGAAGATGGATGCCAACCAATATGTGGACATTTTGGAGAGCCAGTTACTTCCTAGCTTGGGAGATTCTGGAATTCCTTTGAAGGATGTTATCTTTCAACAGGACAATGACCCAAAACATACCTCCAAAAAGGCCAAGAAGTGGTTGGAGGACAACAATATCAATGCTCTAGACTGGCCTCCACAGTCTCCAGATATGAACCCCATTGAATACCTCTGGAATCACATCAAACAGGACCTCAACAAGTATTCAACACAGCCAAAGGGAGTTTGGGAGGTTTGGGAGAAAGTGGCAGTGGTGTGGAATAATATAGACCCAGGGGTGTGTCAGAATTTAATTGAAAGTATGCCTAGAAGGGTCTAAGCAGGTGATAAAAGCCAAGGGAGGTCATACAAAGTATTAAAATTATCAGTTTCTATATCTCTGATACACACTTCCAAAATTGATTCAACGACATGGCAATTTAAATTGTATATACCTTTATGGATACTAATTCAAATTACATAATCCTTTTTTTGATGGATAGTCTGTGCAAATGGCTTATGTCATCAACTTACACTTTGGTATTATTTGCCTTTGTTCTTGATAAATTCAACAAACAACCCAAAATGTGCAAACATTGAATCAATTTTGGAAGTCACTGTATATTATTAAGTATTAAAATAATTATTGTGGATTTGGTATGTGGCAACACAAGGCTACATTTGGTAATAGTTGTCATGGTGACTAAGCTGCTTGTTGTTGAGCAACTCAGCCTTTGGAGCCAAGCTGCAGCAACACTAGCTACCACTTCCTCTGGCAGAGTCCTGATCAGAAGGTTCCTTGCCAGTGCAAGGATATCCAAGATTGCCCCATTCTTTTCATGATGCTCATTATCTGTGAGTTTCCTATCCCTCAAATTTTTTACCAATCCAAAGACATGTAGGGGACAAGCCCCAGCATTCCACCCATACTGGATCATCTCTCCCCCATGGGTGGGCTAGAATGAAGGGTGAGTTGGACCATGAAATAGCAGGTAACATGCAACAGACACAAACACCCTTACAGTCATTGACAACCTCTAATATGACCACATTCACATACTCAAGTACATCAAGGTTCCCACCAGAGCACCCACAGATACAGTGACTCAAAAAAGTGCCCCAATGTTGAGTGATATTGGAAAGACTTGAGATTTATGAGAGAACCAGTAGGATTCAGTGCAAACTCCTGCAGGACCAAAGATAGCACTAACCATTGCCCTGACAACAAGGGGTTGTTCATGTAATTTGGTTGCTATGGCACTGAGATATAAGCATTTTAAAATGACATGTCATTGGGACACTTTTTTGAGCATGATGTTGTCAGTCATTATTTGGCAAATAACATAAGGAATTGGCAACTTCTGAAGGATTTTGTGCTTCAGCATTGCCTGATTATGTATTGTACATAATCCTGAGCCATAAAAATGGCTTGGGTCCTACTCAGCTAACCCTACTTCACCATGAAATGCATTTTTGCCTCTGCTAGAGCAAATATCCATCTTCTTTCTGAATCTGCCCATTCTGATCATCAAATTTCCTCTTAAACTGGTCTGGGAAGCTCTACTGAAGCCAAGGGTGATCAAAGGGTCACAGCTGGATAAGGAAAACCTCAAACTTGGACATCCTTAGCAGCTTTCCTCTGCTGGCAGAAGGAGAATAGTCTCTAGTGTGACCTCTGGAAGCACTGAAAATGCTGTCCAGGCCACCTATACAATAAGAGTGGCCCTTTCCTCTCCTGTCACTTCCCAAACTGTTTGCAGTGTGCTCAATTCTGCATCTCTGAAGGCTGTAGTTGAGCAAGAGAATTATGCTGCAAAGGCTGTCCTAACATTTTCCACACATATTTCCTTCCATCTGACCCAATACTATTGATCTTGGGTTCAACTGACCAGATGATCCTAGTCCAGACCACCACAGTCCAGTTTTGGTGCTTTAGAGCAAAGGCAAGTCCCTGTTGCCTATGCTTGCCAGACAGGAGTGGCTTCTCCTGCTTGACTACAGCCTTCAGGGATGCAGAATTGAGCACACTGCAAACAGTTTGGGAAGTGACAGGAGAGGAAAGGGCCACTCTTATTGTATAGGTGGCCTGGACAGCATTTTCAGTGCTTCCAGAGGTCACACTAGAGACTATTCTCCTTCTGCCAGCAGAGGAAAGTTGCTAAGGATGTCCCAGTTTGAGGTTTTCCTTATCCAGCTGTGACCCTTTGATGACCCTTGGCCACAGTAGAGCTCCCCAGACCAGTTTTAGAGGAAATTTGATGATCAGAATGGGCAGATTCAGAAAGAAGATAGATATTTGCTCTAGCAGAGGCAAAAATGCATTTCATGGTGAAGTAGGGTTAGCTGAGTGGGACCCAAGCCATTTTTATGGCTCAGGATTATGTACAATACATAATCAGGCAATGCTGAAGCACAAAATCCTTCAGAAGTTGCCAATTCCTTATGTTATTTGCCAAATAATGACTGACAACATCATGCTCAAAAAAGTGTCCCAATGACATGTCATTTTAAAATGCTTATATCTCAGTGCCATAGCAACCAAACTACATGAACATCCCCTTGTTGTCAGGGCAACAGTTAGTGCTATCTTTGGCCCTGCAGCAACTTTCACTGAATCCTACTGGCTCCCTCATAAATCTCAATTCTTTCCAAAATCACTCAACATTGGGACACTTTTTTGAGTCACTGTAACAGCCAGTTCAATTTCACCTACCATGGATGGTCAGAATCATGTCTTAGTATAAGCTTAAATGTAATGTACACCACTCACCATCACTGTTGACAAAGATGGTACTTTGCTCTGGAGCCACAGTATACCACTCCTTGCCAGGAGCTGGGACAATGACTGAAGGCATGTTACTTGGACACAAGTCTTCATTACCTGCATCAATGAGGACCCTACCCCTCTTGTATGGGGACTTGCAGTCAGTGTCAACATGACAGTCACACATACAACAGCAATATCAGGGTTCTGCTCAACCATTGAGCTAATGGTACAGCAACATCTCACAGACCAAGACCTCTGACCTAGAAATTTATTTAGTGACCATCAATGACTGTGGTTATACAGATTACCACTCACCACTGAACACTTTTCAAAGCAAATAGTGCTCTGATCCCCTTTCTCCTTCTTGTATAAACACACAGCCCAAGTGAGCTGCAGGGGAATGAGCTGTTTATGACAACTAGTAAGGTGCCAAAAATCAGCAATCTACATAAATGCAGAGTCAATGATAAAATAAGCAGAGATGGGGAGGATCACTTACAGTCACTTCTCTCTGAGATATATTTGCCTCCTGTCCAGCCAATGCAACATGCTGTTCTGCATCATCTGGAAGCAAGTTCTGCTCCAGGCCTGCTATGAAAACACTGTCTGCACATACATAGCACTGAAAAGACTACAACAAATGCATGTAAGATACTGGTACCACATGACTTATGACTTACATTTTTCAAGATCTTGGTGCTTTGAGGTCCTAGACATCATGAAGAGATATATGTGGGATAATGATGCATATTGGAGAGTGCAGTGAAGATGATGAAAGTTTTACTGGGTGACTTCCAAAATGAGGTACTATTATTCACAACAGACTCATAGTTGGCTCAACCCTTCATGTCTACCAAATTTCTGCCAGTCTTAGCATAGTATAGTCATAACAATGTGCCACTAGAATCTTATATATACAGTATATGAGTCATATCTGTGCATAGGAGATGAAGCCATCAGGTAGGCCTAACTACAATCAAAGCTAGTGTGATGTGAGTGCTTACATAATCAATTTTGGTTGCAGGACACAGAATCTCCTCCACCCTGCACATGACTTTATTTGTCCCACACAAATAAGTAAATTCCCAGCACTAATAGATTACTAGAGCATGGCTGGTGGCACTGGCAGGCACCTTGTTTACCATGCCAGAGCATAGCCTCTGTGGCATGTGCTACATGAAAGAGACACATTTGCCAAGACAATCAAACCTACAAACACATGTAGATAATCTAATGTGCAATCACTCAATAACCATACCCCATGCATGATGTATACCCATGAAGAGATAGTACATATGCCTTGGCACTTCACAAGAGAAGACATCTCTGTGCTCAAGCAGACTCCTGACTTCCAAGGAACTGTGGTCCCAGCAGCTCATGCCTAATTTCAATTGGAAACTGCATCAATTCCAGGCCAGGCAGAACAACACCTCTGGCCACATCAGGATATATTTGCAGTAGCGCTGGAGGTAGCTCCATGAGCGTAGACCCAGTCGGTATCTCTTCCATATGCTTGGGATCAGCCGCAGAGCCAGGCTGCCAGTGAGGCCATACAGGATCCAACTGCTCACGACCATACGACTGTGGCAATGCAAGTTCAACCTGATTTTGTTCTTGCTGCGACTCGGGTGCTGGACTATTTGACCACTCGACTGACCTATCGGCATTCGTACATCGCTCCGACGTCCCATCTGTTGTCTGCCTTCTTATAGACACGAACTTCATCCGGCCCGCAAAAATAGCCAGTTCATCATCGCCCTTATTCTTTGTGACGCCCCACTGCTGACCCAACTCGTTCGGCATATCGCTCCGCGCATGAAGGAGAGCATTATGTGCCTTCTCCGTCAACTTCGTGATGATGGGCTATCGCGCGATGAGTCTCCGAGTATAAGCGCACAAGACTGACAGCTCACGAGCGCTTTTTGTGCCCTCCGACTATGTGATGATGCTTTAGAGAAAAGAATACAAGCATCGCGAAGCTCTTTCATTGCATCGGATGCCATAGGTGACCGTGGCCCACGTGTCACGACCGTTCCGAACACGATCTAGCACCATCATCACGTCGACATTGAAGTGGCAAGACAACAAATGTGGCAAACTCACAGCAGCCGAAAAAGCAAATGTCCATATTAGCCAAAATCTGGCAGTGAGTTTCGGATGGAGCCCGTATTGCACCTTGATTGTATGCAAGACCGTCAAGGATGCCCGATACGCTGCGAGGAAAGATGGTGTATATGCACTGTTCAAAGGATTGGCGGGACTTTTCGATGATAGCTTTTGCAAAGTAGCTCCGGTGGACGTGAAGCAAGACTAATCAGACGGACCATCATTGTCAGCTGAACGAACCTCACCGAAAAATTTCAGTGAAAACGACTCACTGACTTCCCGTGCATTGGACATCACGAAACGGTCCATTGACTCCATCATGCCAATGCCTCTATCTGTGGGTTTCGCTGGGACAGCGCCAGACGCAGCAGCAACAAACTCTTCGGCAGCTTCAGTAACAGGGAAATTGCGCACTTTACGGTCGAGCTCGAGGACAGTGAAATAACTTGGGAAATCGTAAGTCAGTGTTCGTGCAGCGACATCTGCGACACAATCTGAGGCGAAGCGAAAAGGCCAACATCCATCTTAGGAATGCTAACCAATATGAGTATCAGAACAGTGAACAAAGAGAGAACTTAACAGAACGCCTGACTATCGGAGCCGATGTGAACCTTATCACTGTGGTGACCCGCCTCCAGGAAACTGGCAATCGATGTATGGAAGAGAGAAGGTTGGAGGTCTCCCAGCTTCGAGACACTGCAATGGCACCACAACAATCAGCAAGTACGTAAACTAGAAATAGACCCAACTTACGTTCCAAACATCTGCCACAGATAGATCCCAAAATACCACCCGTCGCCTCGTGATAATATCAGCAGAAAGCCCCCATCTGAGACTATCTCGGTCTTGGAATGACAGAGCCTTAGTTAGCCTGCTTGTCTGTCTCTCATCTTCGCCAATACTTACGAAGTCCAAGCTAACCCAAATAACTTGTAAGCGTCATGCACAGTCAAATCTGAACACTAGCGAGCTCACCGTGTGAGCTAGATGCGCAGCCAAAGTCACTAATGACCAAGATGTCTCCATACTTGTTTCCTTTCCAGCCAACTCATTGCCGCTCATAACATTGTATGCGCTGAGAAGGTACAGTGCTTGAATCGTTTCCAAAGATGGCTTCTCCATCACGGACTGAAGACAGATTGCAACACGCGCAACCTGGTGATAATGCTCTGCCTCCGCATTCCCAGGTTTCTGGCTCGCGTCAAGCAAAGCACCAATCGCAAAAATAAGGAAAAGGAGGCAGAGTCTGTGGGGGTTGCTGTCCGCCTGCGCAACATGAGGTATATTGTTCACATAATACGCAGGCAGCAACTCAAACAAGATCTGATCCTTAGAGACATTATGGAATAGCCAGGTGGCTTCTTCGAGGTAGGCTTCTACCAAACGATGTGCTTGTTCCCAAGTAGGCAAGTAGTCGCTGACCAGGTTTTCTACGTTGAGAGTCGAATGAAAGGGCTTAAATAGGAGTGGCAGGGTAAATTTTTCAATTGCATGGGGTAGCTCTGGACCCGTCGAGTCCCTCGCCGAATCAGACGAACCGCCGGCAAATTCTTGTGATGATAGATTATCGCTCTAGACGGCATCGTTATAGGTGCGACCGAGTAAGCTTGGATCTTGCTCACCATCAATAGACACTACAAAAGTCAACTTTAAGCAAAAGCATACATATACACGACTTATAGCAATACTTACATGTGAACCTCCCGTCGGTCCAAAGAAGCGAGATGCACCACCGTCCGAGATAGACAATGTACCCAACGATTCCACCAACTCAGAGGTGGGCTCTGCAACTTCGGGGTTATTAGCACAGGGGAGACTGACGTTATCATGTTGAGATGCCCCTAGGAGGTCAGGCCGAAGAAGCGGGTGCGGTTCCGTGGAATACCGGGCTTGGAGCTCACTCAGTGCATCTTCCAGTTGCCAAATTCGTTCGCTCATTCTTGACACCCGACGGTGGAGGTGTTCCGTCGCTGCAAGGACGAACCTACATTGTGGGGGGAGGGGGGGTCAGATGGCAATCGGGCGTCAAACAATGATAGATAGGACATACCGAGTTCCTTGACCTGTGTAAAGGCTTCCTGTGGACAAACAACGGATGAAGCCATGAGAATGGAAGGAAAAAGAACGAACCATTGGGACATAGTGCTGCGCAACCCCTTCGCTATGAATGCGTGTGAAAGTGTTAGTGGTTACCGTGGTACAAGAGTGCTGAGGGAAAGAGAAGAAAAGAAAACAATATACGCACCCTACAGGACTGACAAGGAATCTGCTTGTTACACTTAATCCTGAGTCTGTGAGTAATATGCATGGGGGACCACGCAGAAGTGTGGAAGTCAGCCGACGAGTAACACGCAATGATCGCCCACGCACCTTCTGCATTCAGCACACGAGATCTGTCCACTGTTCCTCCTTCGTTCGATCATCCGTGCATGGCTACCGCTGAATTTGAGCTCCTCAAGGTCTCTGCGAGTCGACTTCTGCTTCAACTTGGGCTTTGTTGGCACAGGCAGCATGACTGAAACCAGCGAAGATGGGACTTCTCGGATGTCCTTCAAGTAGGGGAAATCACGTTTCAATTCTTTTTACAATTTGTACTCGGGAAGGACCGCCGCGGGCGGTAGCCAGCTTGCTTGAGAACACGCATGGGAATGTGTGTGAGATGATGACGTAAGGGATATTGGGCGACAGAAGTCAAGTACAACAATGAGCACAGGTCATCGGTCATCCACATGCCAATTGGCACCTTGGTAGCATGCCATCCCTGCAAGACAGGAGACATCCAGTACGCACTTCGCAGGCCAGCCTGTGTGCCTAACCGTTTTTGACTCGGCGCCACGTGTGAAATCCACAACCAGCGGCTCTGACGCGGTACCGGTGACACGTGGCACTGGCGTCAAGCCAACTTTGTCTTATAGACACCAGCCTGAGATGGACTGCCCATCGATGATTGAAACTGCCGTGCTTCCTCGGCTGCCTGTATATCTAAGTTATTGATTTGATTCCGGGATCTTCATCTTCATCGTTGTCGATTGGCAACCTGCCCTGCCTGCCCGCTAGTACGGATCACTGACCCTTATCACGCAGCGCAGGGGTGGGTCATGGGAACGTGCAAGGGGAACGGAACATTCCGTGCTTTTCAGGTCGAGCGCTGCTGACACTTGCACTATTCACGACCTCAGTAAGTGACTGTACATGGCGAGCATCACAGCCAACACAATACCAACCCGATAATATCAAGCTCCCTGTCCACCGGCACCATCGTGGAACGCCCGCTTTGGCACCGGTTACAGCATCAAGCATACCATATGATCATGTCCGCTAGTAAGTCATACGACAATCCTGTAGGATACCTGTCCACGTGAGTGTACTTCCTACGCCGTAGTTACATATGCACATACAGTCCAACCTGCCGACGCCGAATTGGACGCCATCTAGGTACTTGAGCGTCAGGTGGCAAGGTAAGGAAGAGGGGCATCAAAGGACGCAAAGTCGCTATCTAACCAGAAACTGAACCAAACTTTACTCCCCCAGATTAGCCCGATCCTCCAGCGGAGACTTCTCCCTGGGAAGACAGGGCCCACTGCTTGACGTCATGACCCACCGTATCAATTGCAAAACGACTCTACCAGAGATATGTAATTAACAAGAATTCACTTACTAGAAAGAAGAATGGATACGCCCGTCTGATAGAAGAGGCTATGCCATGCCCCAAATACATCCGCTGTCCATATGTTTGTCTTCGATCAATCTAGAAACACGGAGAGAAGTGCTCCGCTCGGCGGGGACATGCCGGACCCACATCAATCGACTGTGATTAAAAAGAAAAAAGTTCTCTCGATAACTTACCATTTCATTCATCCATTCTGGAACGCCATCGTGGAACGGGCGCGCAGCACATCAAACCCCCAGCGCAGGCCATGCGTGGCGATGAAGCGAGTTGAACAGAAGAAATGAAATTGCCGTTGGTTCTAGTAGCTCAACGTTTGTAGCCACTTTAGCTCTGGCGTAAGAAACCTGCTACAAAGGACTCTAGCAACACGCATGCCCCTGTTACGACGGACTTATTTCCGAGGGATGACGATGAGCCTCGCGGCTTGGTTTATAAGCGTTGGAGATGACCTACCTGCAGCTACCGAATGAACTGTTCAAAACGCTGAGGAGCAGCAGATAGCAATAATGAGCGACAACACTTGATATGATATGAAATGAGTAGAGCGGAAGGAAAGCATACCCTTGAACCATCGTTTCCATATCGTCCTTCTGATTCTGTCGATGTGAGATGTCCACTACCCGTGGTCCGAGAGAACAATGCGGGAGAGAACGTCAGTCAACCACTCCGCGGTCCGTAGAATCACCTTCCGCAAAAAAACAATGGTGGTAAAAAAAATGAACACAACACAAAAGGAAGAGAAACAAGCAGAAAAGTTAATAACCTGTCGTTCATCCGTCTTTCCGTTCGTTCGAAACTCACCCTCCCACGACCCACCTTCCAAACGATCAAGGGAATCAAAAAAAAAAAATACGGATGTTGTCCCTTGCCACGGCGGACAGGAACGCCCCACGACTCGCAGTGCAGCAAGGCGAATGGGACAATAGTAGCACTAACCATCTGCATCGCTCTCAATCCAGACTACGTTGCATTCCATGCGGCAGATGTAAAGCTGTGATCCAGCACGACAGCCGCGCGCCATGGGGCGTGGTCAACAAATTAGTGAGCATGCACTGGGAAGCATGTCCGGGATCACCACATGTTTTGCTCGCAAAGCTACCGCCACTGACCTCGGGGACACAACCCAAAGCCCTCGGTCCCTCGACATCATCGATCGTGTCTTCCACCACGCCAGCTCATGACACGCCACAGAGCATGCCGAAAAGGAACGATAGCCAGCGGGAATTTTCTGGACCAACGAGAAATACATCCTCGGCAACAGCAGCGGGATGGGAACGCAAGCGCAAGACAGAGGAACAACGAAAAAGAGAACTCGAGGAGGACGAATTTACAGCGAATGTTACAGTGACGAGAGTCACTTGCGTTGGCTGCGGCAAACAAATTAGCCTCGATAAAAGGTCTCGGTACTACCCTGGCTTGTGGGTCAAGCACAGGAACAAGTGTCCGGACGTTGAGAGATTGAAGGTACGGTATCACCCCCAACCATAATAGTTCGCATGGATTAATACCGAGCGTCGATCACAGCACGTCGCCAAGTACACCGAAAATCAGCATTTGCCAGATGTTGAAGAGTCTGTGCCTCCGCCACCTCCGAGCACAGTAGAATCCAGCCCTACAGGCTCGATTGCACGGGACATTGAGTCGGTCGGTAGCCACGGAGAAGGTGAATCCTGCGACAGCGTGGCGCCTGAGTCGCATGCCGAGATATTAGACCGCAACGATGGAAGGAATACGGTCATGGCGGTTGCTACCCGAGCAAGCGCGTCCTACGGCAGACAAGACTGGCCCGACTCTTGGGAGTCTGACGAAGACGAAGAAGAGGAAACAGATTCGTCCAGCCACGTCCCCTTCCCCAGTAAGTCGTACTCCCATTCATTTCTCGACGTATCCGATGCTGACTCCCAAAACCGCGATTTCTTTTATCTTTCTTCATTTTGACGTGGACACATCGCTACCGCTCCAGCATTGAACGGGAAATTTTACGAGCAGACCCGTGACACTGAACCTTGGAAATATCGCTATGCCACAGAAAAAGAAATCCAAACGAACGTCTATCCAAGCAGTGGCGTGATCAAGAAGGTATAAGAAGAAACCACGTACTGGTCGACTGCCACCATGGACATAGTAATCGTTGGGCACCGCGGGCAGCATCGCCCATCCGTCCAGCTCTACCACGTACGACTTTTTTTTTTCCGAACTGTGTCACATGTACGAATATGTGAGGGACAGATAACAACTGTCGTCGAGGGTTTGAAGTTGCAACGAATCGGAATAGGTCGGCTACGGGACACTGCACTCGTACTATCCGTCGTGTCTCACGGTCACCCACTGTGGTAGGGCTAATTGTACAGTATTTCTTCTACACCAACTTGGGACCTGTTTTTGTGAGTCTTCGTCATGATAGTACAAGCCAACTGGTTTATAAGTGAGAATGACGAGTCCATCGGACAATGTTTTATGAAATCGCCTCGACGGTGTGTTTGTGCCAGCTGCTTTCCGCATGGCGATGGCATCACCACCCTGCCTCGAGGATTCAACGAGTAGTAGTAAGGGTATGCCATCCTACTAATACGTTGCATCCCACCCCCTGGTCTGTCCTCCAAACTCACCTCTCCTTACCATGGAGTCGAAACCGTATTTCGAAACCGTCAAAGTAAGGTTCCATGAACTCGTTCTGTCAACACGCAGCAGCCGGGATGTAACATTTCCAACTTAGTCCTTTGCGGACGTTCCAATCACTGAAGACGGTGTGGAAACGCATTCTTTTCTGGAAGCCTCGGACGGGCTAGTCAAGCTATTCGGTGCGACGCCATTTCCCTTGATTACGTCCCATCTAGCCATCTTGTCTCAAACTTGGATATGTCTGGTGATTTCACATACACGCGCGGTCACACATGCAGACCTGCTGGGTTCAGGTGTGTTCGGATTCGTGCAGGCAGACATAAGGGGCAACATTGGGGTAATGTGTTTTCTTATCCGGATTTCCATCCTCTGCCACACACTGACATGACACTTCTTCTTCCCGATTCACTCTGTCTGTGATTGAAACAGGGTATTCGGTCACGGTATCAGAACGCTTCCGCCAGTTCTCTCACACTTGAGAATCTAGTCCGAAGCGAAACGTCAACGGAGCAACATCGTCATGCAACCGGTTGTCTTGTGCGCCTTACTCGGTGAATGACAATACCTCGTTTGTTCTTGCATCGTGTTCACGCACTAACTTACCCCGATTTGTCGAAACCGTTCCAGGGGGCTGATGTTCTTGTGCAAGGCATTGCAACACATGCAGAATGAGCCCTCCATCGAACTACACGTGTGTTTCAAACGTTCCTACGACGAGGTGTTGCGGCATCATCACACCTTCGTCGTGCGCTCGTTAGCCGTTGTACGTCACATGTCATGGCTTCCTCCGTGTTTGGGCAGTGCCGGACTTCAACGCTCGTTGATTACCATCGGTGCGCTCACTGAGATGGGTCTCTTTTAGGTCGCAGTTCGCGCGGTTCCATACCGCCGAGACTTCATTGCTCGCATTTCTCAGGGTGGCGACCGAGAAAAGTTTGACTCAGAACTCAGAAGATGGCTCGCTGGGTTGGATGTCATCGCGAAACGTCTCAAGGTATTTATCGAGGAAGGAGGATATGGAAGGGTCTGACGAACGAGCCCGAGCGGTTTCGGTATACGTCGAATGGGGAATCCCAGTAAATTATGGTCTTATGATTTTTTCGGACGAATCGGTCAAAAACCACATTTGATGTTAAGACGGTTTAATAGAGCGAGCGAGATACTTTACATAGCTTGCTCTACAAATGGAACCCTTATTACACTGCCGGGACGTTGCTCAAGGTCCGCGGAATGGAAGGCCGCCGCAAGTGCGTATTTACGTCGCATCCTATCGAGCGTAATCGCGACGTGACCTGCGAACAGTGCTGGTGATGTAATACGAAACCGGAAAGAGGTTTCCCTCCAGTGCGGGGCTAGGGCAGGTGAGAGGGTTTCTATGCCAAGGTGATACCAATATATCATACATTACCTTGTTTTCTTTCGTGCTGCACAGGCCCCTAAAGTGCCATCCGCACCTCAAGCCTCGTCTGTAGTTATCATCAGATGGTCAGACAGAAGACGCCACCAGAGCCCAGCATTTCCGATTGAGGACGTGCCTCGAGGACGCGTACCTTATCGCGATCGACGACCAGTATCGTGTGTCTAGAATGTACGTACACAGACAAAACCCGATTGAGGAGATAAACTTTTCCAACCGACGGTAAGGTTGGGGGCTCCCTTGGGACAAACAACATAGAGTGTATCTCAGGGGTATTTCGCGAAATAAAAAAGAATAGGACACGCCAGTCATCATGTGGGAGCTGAGTCTGAGAGATAAGACCATATTAGTCCTTTTTCTTATTCTCTTTCACCTTGTCTGTCAGCGGCGATCAATAGAAACTGTTGACCCAAGGAAGACAGAATTCCGAATGGGGTCCTGACCCGTGCAACGATTATTCAGAACAAGTCCAGAAAATCGTTCTGCACTTTCACACGCCATGTTGGAAACTACGGCGACGTCCATGGAGGGCACGACAACCACACTCCAATGGGGACTAAATTAGATGACACCGTTGCGCTTACCTCCAATGCCGGCGGAGGCTGATACAGTGAACTAATAAATATCGAGATGGAGCGATAAGATGTGGCAGCATGGTGAGAGTGGCCAGTTCGAGCAGTCGTGACCCACTGAGCTGACATAACTCACCATGTGGGTGTGATTCTGAATAGGGCGGCGACATGAAGCGAGGAGAGAGTTCCGCGTTAGACCCGAGAGATTGCGAATATGTAAAAGAAGGGCGAAATGAAAACACCGTCTCGGATACTGTTTAGCTGGAACTAGACCACATCTATAGCAGTGCAAGGTTAGCTCCGCATCACATCATGACAACAAAAACAAGAATGAAATGTGATTTCACCTCACAGAACAGCCCATTTGATATCTCTTTCTGGAATCATGTCACCTTTTTACCCTGTCAAGTAGTACTTGAGCGTTGAAACGTGATCTCGTCAGTCAATCTATCACGGAAACAACAAAGGACAGGTCATAGATACGGAACCCAAGTATAGCGCGACAGCTGCTCAGGCCTCTGACAGGGAACATATGCCCTCAAGTTTGCCTCCGCGCGAGAAGCGGTGTTGTTTCTCCGACCGAAAATAAGCTTGTGCCGAGGCGGGGCGGAGAAGCGGCGGATGTTTCGAGGACGTTAGTGCCTGAATTATGAAGTTAGGCAACGCCTGTCGGGGTTTCAAAATATGTCCGTGCGAATTGGGTTATGTTTCTCGAATATCGAATCTGTGACATATTTTTCTCTTCTGTTTCTGTAAATACGCTTTGGACCCGAACTAGCTTAAGCATATTAAATCCCTCTCCCCCCTTCCCTCTGTCCATTCCTCCCCCCCCCTCCTTCATCTCACTACTTGGCTATAAGTAATGCCTCACGATATACAAATCGACAACCCGAGGTCAGTCCTGTTCACGTCCGTACATCGGGCTGATCTCGATTCCACGTTGTGCCCAGGCATTCCATGTCTCCAGAACCATCCTCAGCACCCTCGTAAGTTGGTCCCCCTTTCCCCCTCCCACTCACCCACGTTATTCCAGGAATGCTCGCAAACGCAAGGCCCCTCCTGAGGGAGCCGCGTCCAGTGCCACAAATGGCCCTGTCCCAGGTTCACCTTCGGTCCCCAAGGGTGAATACGAGACAGGTCGTGTCATCTGCGAAGTATGTGGAGAAGGCGTCTCCTTCAGAGACGAAGCGAGCGGCGGATTCACCCTGAAACACTGGGATGCCCATCGCCAACAATGGTGTGTCCCGGTTCCCCCTCTGCAAATTCTTCGTTTGATTTTATAACTCTCCACAGTGCAAACACCACTCAGACCGTCCCAGAACCCGTCATTTATACTCCGGAGAGCACAGCAGAGGCTCTAGCAAATCCGCCCCCCAAACGGCGTCGTGCAAAGCGCACTGAGGAGGAGAGGATCGATTATCTTCGTGCCGATCCATATGTCGCACAGTTTGAGGCATACCGCGTATTGTGCGCTTCATGCGATAAGTGGATTCGTTTGCGCCCTAACTCCACATACTGTTCCATTCCTTGGGATGCGCACCGCAAGAGTTGCTTATCAAAGAAAATGTAAGTAGAACAAGTGGTTTTGTCTGCGACTACCCATCCTATAACTCTATCTCACAGGACTACCAAGAATGCTTATGCGCTCGACGAGCGCAATGCATTGCTTTCCAAAGACCCTGATGTCAGGAAGTTCGATGCGGAACGTATTTTGTGTAACAGATGCGACCGCTGGGTGGCCGTGAGTCCGGAAAACCATATGCAAGCAGTGCAAAAATGGCTGCATCACCGATCAACCTGTCAGAAGTCAGCAGGGCCGTCAGCACTGACTCCTAGCCTACCCGAAGCATCCTCATCTAGCTTTAGGTCAGTTCGGAGTCTTAAATTATGCTGGATCATGGGCGCTGACAACGCCGACCATACCGGCAGAGCAGCTAATCCAGAGCACATTAGTGTTCCCCCTCTCACGGGACAAAGGGAGTTATCCGTTTTCCAATCGAGAGACATAAGAGAGAGACCACCTAGCCCCGTGGCTTCTTCGTTAACGACCAAGCCGAGCAACATACCTCCAAGCTCTCCAGAATCGTCATTCAAAGATTTTACACCAACGAATTTCCCTCCCGTGCACGAATCTCGCAGGCGCAACGCAGAACAACGAGCGGCAACACTCCGGGCAGATCCACTTATCGAGCAGGTTGAGCCTAACAGAGTATTCTGTTCTTTATGCAAGAAATGGGTTCAACTCCGACAAGACAGTTCCTATTGTGCCTACCCTTGGGTACAACACCGGAATAAATGTCAGGCTAGACAGTACGTGTCTTTTTTGTGCATGTACTTGCAAAAGAGCTGTTTTGAGGCGGAATGTGCTTATGATGGATGCTGACTGGTCAAATCAGCGCGAGACGTGTCCAAAAGGCCGCCAAACTCGCAGAATCGAGGGATGGAAACGATGATCCACAGGATGACGAGATCGAGTCTGATGGCTCCGCCGAAGATGAGCTTGAGTCTGATAGAGCGCTTGATGGCCTGCCCGAGAGTAACAAAACAAGTCCAAGTCATGTGGACGAGAAGCGCAAGTCAAAAGCTCCGACGTGGATCGCGGGTAGTTGTGCAGGGTCAAGCAATGCCAGCGAACGGACCAAAATCCACCCAACACGTTCCGCTCGTCCGAAAGGTAATGCAGAGTCGGCGCACGTGACGCTCGAGGGTGTTCACTCGAGTCGTTTACCACGGCGACTGACACTTGGTTTCGCGGATTTGGACTCACTCCCAGGCCGGTACGTCCCTCTTTCTCCTCTTACTTGGAGTGGTGTGCTGCTTTTTGTCGCTTGCTCGCTCAAATCCACACCCTCGTTACAGTCTCAATTTTGTCTATTCTTCCATCGCATTTCTCTTTGCGACCACCTATGAGCCAACAGACGAAATGACAATTTCGGCCCTCCTCGCGTATCTGAATGCAGCGATGCCGCCCGATAAACATGAAGACTTTGACACTGCCGAGGTCGCCAAGGCCGTTGCCGCATTACATGACCGAGGAGATATTATCTTCGAAGGCGATATGCTTCGTCTTCCTGAATGAGTAATACGGACGTACGTGCGACGGGGAAGAGGACAGAGCTTAGAGAGCTTGCTCCCTTTCCTTATTCTTCAGATCATGCATTATTATTTGGTATCCATCACGTTTGATTGTTATGCATTGGACTTGCAGATTCATAATTGTTTATTTATTTCGCATGTCCCGTACGCTGTCTTCTTGGTTCATCGACTAGGACACTCCCGCCTGCTCACGTTACGCTCATGTCATTCGTAAGCCTTGCCTTTACCGGTGCCGGTGTCGCCGAATCACGCCATATATTTACTTTGACTGGGACTTCTGGTTTGGCATGTCGATGTCAGTCCGCGTCCCTTGCATGATTCATAGCCCATGTACCATGTATTGCCATAATAGCATATTTCTTGTGCCGTATCCGTGCTTTTCTTGGTGCTTTTGCTCCCGGGTCATTTGCTCTCCTGACTACTGGGAGTCGATCGCGCATGTCATTGTCATTCCAGAAAAAAGAGTCCCTTTTTCATACGAACGTACAAGGTGGCAGGAACAGAACAAATGATCAAGGTGGGGGCAAAGAAAACATGTGCCTCGTAACTTTGCTCCAGATGAGACTCAGTAAATATTACGATTTGGGAAATATCGCCGCTTGTATTAACCTACATTCTTGTCCTCGATTCCACTGGGGGTCTTAAGTACCGTGAAACTTTAAAACAAGCCGCATTAAGCGTCCTCGCCAAGATGAATCACACGCCAACCTCGTCAATCAGCTTTGCAAGTACTTACGGCAGGGGGTGGAATAGCTCGGTGGGAAAGGGTCTAGAATGGAATCCGTTGTTCTAAATAGCATGGTCAGGGTAGTGTGCTTGTCGACCAACGGGCCGGTCTTGCGGTTGATAGTCCAGCGAACACGATGTGCTGCGGAGTTCGGTGGCCGGGTGTGTCTATCCTGTGAATTGGATTCGGAAAACAAGAGGGGAAGCACACAGATTTTGAAAGGGGTATCGGCGATTAGAGTCTCGTCTTAATTGTGACACTTTTCTTCGCCTGATCAGTGATCATGCACATGGTGCGTATGGGGTACTAACTTCCGGGGTAGCCTCATCTGCTTTGTGACTGTGAAGCATGTCAGCTGACCTCATATGTTCGAAGCGTGGTCTGTTTCAAGTTGCGAGATCTTTGCCTCATGGCATCTGATGAGAATAGCACACCGGTGGTAAGTGCCTTTCAGCAAGTAAGGTTTTGAGCATGATCACTAAATACACCAGAATTCGTCATCTATTGTTTTCCACTATCTATCTCCCAATCACGAAGGACTTTCCGTAACGATGTTGCCACTGGCGCCTTCTTGTCATCGCGATACACAAAAATGGAATAAGTTCCGCAGGTTGCCGCCACTGGTCATGCAGGAAATAGGAGTGACAAACCTACTTATTCCTCGTGTCTTGTTGAGTAATGGCCATCGCTCTGGTATTCTCGATCTTTTCGGCTTAACACGTGGGGTACTTAGTTCACAGCATCTCGGCCGCCACGAGGTGCCTTCCTTATTTTGTGCGCAACGATTGTTTCTCTAAGTTCCGCATGAATGGATTCAGTGCCAAAATTCATCTTATAAGATTCGACATTATGCTTCGTCTTCTCGCTGGATAAAGTTCTGGAAGAGCAGGGGGCGATGAGAGCTTCCATATTTGGACCTATCAGCTCGAATATGGAAAGCTTCCCCTGTTCTGGCAGGTTGGGAGGATACTGCGCCCAAGCACCAGCTGTATTCCCAGGAAATCAAATTTATGGCAGTGCTCCCTCCGCCACATGTTTGAAGGTGAGAATAAATGTGTAGATGAAGTCCGACAAGATCCCACAAGATCCCCTACTCGGTACTCGTGACGACGGTTGGCTATTTGGTTTGCGCCGCGCACTGTGCTAATGCCAACACGGATGTCACAAAAGGAAAGCTAAGTTGTCCGCTTCGAGGGGTGGAAGTTTGGGATTGCGGGTGCACCATCTAATGGTGGTGATGGATGCAATCTTCGACAATCGACGGGCCACTAACATGAGTGAGCAACCCTTACATGGTATCGAGTGGACGAGGGGGCGCAAAGCACAACGCAGTTCCTTTGCGGGTTTTGGCTTCTGGAGAGAGACAAGTTCAAAAGTAAGGCTCCCGATTCACCTTTTTTCAGTTTCTTTACGTTTCTTGCTTGGAAGTCAATGATCAATTGCCCCAAAGCAACCGTCGTTTCGCCTCCGGATCCACCCCCTTGGCTTCTTGTAATTCTTTAAAATTTGACATGAATGAAACCCTCGTCTCACCAAAATCAAATCAAAACCTCCTTCCGCGCGTTATGTCCCCCGATCAATCTCAATCGCAATACGCCATTATGTACTTGCCGTTGCTGTATCCCTCGAGGGGGTCGCAATCATGACGTCCACCCCTGTCTGTTCGTGTTTCCTGCGGGTACGTAACCGACTGCACCACATGGTTCGCATTTTCATACGTCCACATTACTGCGAGAGGACTTAATCAGACCGCCTGGGCTCCGTTGTGACACATTCGACTACTCGCACAAGGTCAATTCTGAGATACGAGATCGACTTCAATACAGTTGGTTGCGGTAGGTCATCAGCTGTCACATACAAAGTCAACCTCTCGTTGACCTACGAATGTCTTCGCCGATCTGTCTCACTCGCCATTGGTTGGTACCACGCGATGTGCGTCCGAGAGCCTGGCAGCAACGTTGAATAGGACTCAAGGCTGGACCTATCAGTGCAGCATTCTACAGCGTGCTAGTCAGCCATCAAGAACGACTCGAGGAGCAGTACCAGCCATTTGTAAAGTTGGTTCAGATGAATTTACGGCCCGGAGGCTTACGAAAGTATCAACCAGGGTAGAAACCCCCAACCAACCGCGCTTAGATGCTCGTCGTTTGCAATGGTTGTGGGATGTGTTGCGATGTTATCAGAACTACCATAGCAGTTGCAATCCGCAGTTGGGTCGCTAGGAGAAGAGGTTTGTGATAACACCTTTGTTGGGAGTGGTGCATGGAGGGCACGGGAAAGCGGTTGACAAACATTGCAGATGGAAAATAATACTAGATCAGCATTTTCCTCGCGTTGCAGCGCAGCTGCTGATCAGAAGTGTGGTATCGTCAGTCGGATCACAAGAACAAACAGCGTTTGTCGAGAGCCCCTTCTGCTAGATTCCCAAACCACCATGACAGTAGTGTGGGTTGTGGCGCATCAGTCATCCAATCTTAAATCAGTTTCATTGGAAGAATTCGAGCACCTACTAGCCACAGATACACGTTCCGCATCGTGAGTGTCGTCGCACGTTGGAAAATACTTATTGCTGACCAGTAGATTGATGGCTACTTGCGTGCAGCGATTGGGCGGGATCGTTGACACTACCTGTTGCTTGTGGGACAGGAGCAGACAGAGCTACCAGGGTACCTCGCGGGCCACGTCCAGACCGGAAATGATAGTATGCGCAGGCAATACCAACGGAATCATCTCCTACTAGGGCGAATGTATACCGAAGTCAATGATTTTATGTGCGAAATATCACTGCCAGGAGAGGAGCGGATGAGCCTAAAATGAAGGGACAGCGAGTCATCATTCTCAAATGAACCTACTGATTCCGAAAGAACGTGGTTTGAACCGGGTGTTTCACAACGGGAATTTCCGGCATTTTAGGTTTAAAGCGACGTTAAAGCCCGTACAAGTTCTCCTTCAAAAGAGTCCATTGACGCCAGGGCAGTCTCCAAAGTATATTCAGGGACGCGCGAGGTATGAGAGAGGCGATGTAAATTTCCGGATGTGGGGGGGACTGCAGCATTGTGGTTTGCTCTGGGGCGGACTCAACGGGGGCCAGTACGCACGCGTTCCAAGAGGCTGACGGTGGCGATTATAACAGGGGAGTCAATTTGATACCCTGAGTCGGATTTACTTGCTCAAGGACTCCACGACCGAAGTAGGTACATATACCGGGTCCTGGAGGTTGACACCTTCCGCTGACATACCCACGGTGGCCGGAGCGACGGATACTCAAGTAATCCAGGCCCACGTTCGATGCAGACGATGTGCCTCATGAGTCTGCCAGCTCCGGGAAAACATGGTTACGTAATGTACCTGAAGCTTTGCTGCAAGTGTTCAACGGAAAGCGAGCGTGGCCGACAGACCAGCCTTATTACATGCATATATACCTCTTAGGAACGAGGTGTGCGGCTAACTGGCTATGACTCTTTCAGGCAGAGATCTGGAGCTGGGCGCGTGTGGTGTTACTCGAGAATGATACAATCAGACAACCGTGCGGAGCGACGAGGTAACTTGTCTCATGGGGATCTATTCCCGTTCGGTAGCTACCTTTTATCTATGTCGTATATTTGATATCTCTGTTCGTTGTTGGGGCCCGTCCGCCCTTGCTCCCGCTATGTGTAGTTTTCTCCCCTTTGGGGATATGGCCGCATCCACCCCGCCTTCGGGCGTTGCTCTATTTCTTTGTGCGGGCGTGGTCTCGGCTTACGGCCTCAACAATACCCCTCGGTGAACGGAGGTCTAGTGCCAAAGACTTGAGTACTTGAGTACTTGGGACGCCATCCTCACACACATATTCTCCCCTACTCTCACATTGACGACTTGGATTTTGGAAACTAACTATCTTTCCCATGTTTTGTCTGGAATAGACCAAACTACTAATGAGCTCCAATGATTCGGAGGTGCTTGCAAGCGATAATGCGACACGCAGTGCATTGACTCGACCGCATCGACGTATGGTTTATCATTGACTGCATCGTCCGGTCGCCGGGGCCAAATCTAACATGTTCAGACGTGCGACGCAGCCAAACAACCAATCAGGTGGCAGTAGAATTATCTGCAACCAAGAGCAGGAGCTGCCGCGGTACTACCCACCAAGTAGAAGGCTCGAAGACGTCGTGCCAACACCATTGACTTCTGGACGTCCGGTGCAGCTTTTTTTTCTTGACGAAGAAACCTAGTGCAGAATGTCCTGCTGACTGCCTTTTGATACCAATCAGTCCAACGGAACCAGCGGCCTCACCACGACAGATCCTCACAGTCTGGACGTCGGCTTCCAACAGAGATGTTCTTGTCAACACTTACGATACGGGAATGGGCCAGGGGAGAACCAAACCCATCCTCAGCGGTTCTGTAACACTAATGCAAATGGTAGAGATACATGATTTCTTACATGATCTGACACGTTGGCCCTAGATCCAGATAATCAGATGTACTGCTACCTTTCGGTCAGGTTTAGCGATCCTATGCCTTCACATGAGCGTGTTCGGGTGAAATACTACTGCAAGGAAAGAGAGGAACAAAAAAACCAAAACCGTCATCTATTATCGGGTTGCCATGGTCGAAAGCCAACCGTGCGAGTTGCTGCGCACGGTATACACTCTTCTACCGTATCGAGTCGGCTTATCTCTGCTTCTCCAGCCAAAGCAGGCGGTTCAGTTGCTATCATCCTCGGACGTGAGGCCACTATTACTCTGCCTCACCCGCGCTGGATGGTCAGGTCGATACACACCTTACAGTCGACCGTTTTAAGTGTATGTAGGTACTAATCAGTAGAAATAAGCACTTCCTTGGAAACTACGTAAGGTGGGGGTGGAAGGCGGTCCATGTTGACTCTCTGGTAATTCTAATGACATGTATCAGAGGACAGCAGCTCTTACTAACTCTCGTCGACATATTGCTTTATAACGCGGGACGAGCATCCACGACGTACATATGACCCGCGTTTAGTTGTTTATGTTTCGTGGTGCCTCAGTGCCTGACGTCCTTATGGGGTGTTCAAATTTTCATCGGTCGAAGTAGCGGTTGCCTTCCTTAGTCTGTCATCGAGCATCGTGCGCTGGGTGAAGCTGTCCGACGAATTTAGCGATGTATGAAGTCCATTCACCAGAATTTCATTATGAGGACATACTCCATGGTTCGCATACGGTGCTTATGTAAGAATACAATACTCGTGCTTCCTCTTCATGTCGCCTTCTACCTACGTGTCGCATTCCCTAGAATTGTTCCAAGAGAGCAGAGGCAATTCCTGTAGAGTTGTACATTGTAATCCATCGTTATCGTCGCCATGAGCACACTAGGTTTTCATCACGTGGAGTCTCTGCATACTTGATCAGAGATGGTAACGTGTGTCAGGGATAGGCTGGAAAAATAAACAGCGAATTGCTTTATCGTCTTTTCGTGGCCTTTTTCTTCGCCGTCGGTTGGGGAACCTAAAGGGAGAAACCCAACAATCAACAGTGGAACTGCCTTGTTTGGATGCACTACACGCCAACCTTGTCCACCGATTTGTCACCTTCAGTTGGTTTAGAACACCTCTAGGAACGAAAGACATGGTTTCAAATCCGCTGGTACTGTCGTTGCAGTGGGAATTACTCACCCGACGACGGGCCGGCCTTGACGTCGATGCTTCAATTCCGCCTTCCGCAAACGTAGCACGCTTGCTGCTCATTGGTAGGCATCCTTCGCCACATCTGGCGCTATTGTCGTTTTCGGTTGTTAGTTCGGAAAAGCTCAGACTACCTGCTAGTTGTTTCGATGAAGTCGGTGTGGCGACAGGATGGACAGGCGTGTCGAGAAGGTGGTTGCCACGGGGCGACTCGGAATTATCGTTGCTTTCTGTTGCCAGATTGGAGAAGCCCAGACACTTTGGTAGCTGTTTTGGAGAAGTTGATAGGATTGTGGGATGGATAGGCACTTTGGACGAGCGAACATCACGAAAGGGATTAGCCTTCGGGAGTGTAAGCTGGCCCTCGGGTTGGTCTTCTAGGCCTGTTGCAGATTTCGTTTCAGGATCTGTCAGTGGACTATCTGCTACTAGGGTGTGAGTAGCGATGACTTCCGAGGTAGAGTATATTTGTGGCTGTGTAGTGATAAATGTATGGGAAGAATGTAGTCCCAAACAACTCAGCTGACCTCGTGAATGCGCCGCGCAAGGTTTCGCTCCAGCTGCGAGATCCTTGCTTCACATTGCTTGATGAGATTATCGCGCTACGAGTACACACAAGCGGTAGTGTTGTTCAGGAAAGTTATATTATTCCGAACCTACCCGTTTAATCTCGTTGCTTTTCTCCACTATTTCCCGATCATGGAGAGTACGAGCCTTCTGCATCAACGTCGTCACCAGAGCTTTCTCGTCATCGTTCTACAAGGAAATGCGTTCCTGTTGTTGCCACTGGGAAAACCGAGGAATAGAAGGGATTCACCAAGTCATTCTTCGCGTAGCGTTGAGTAATAGTCATTGCCCTAATCGACAACGCCTGCTCCGTCGCAGCCAACTCCGCGACACGTGATGTGAGTTTTGCCACTTCATCCGCGTGTTTTGCCAGGCACTTTTCCATGTCCTGTACCCGTTTGTTCCTTAGGTCGAGTTCCCTGTGAAGTGATTGGACTTTAGATTCGGTCTCCACGATTTGACGGCGTTCTTCATCTCCTCGTTGCTTCTCCTCGTGTAACAGGGCTTCAATGGCACCTTCTTTGCGGGACGCCTCCGTCCGCAAAGCTATTAGCATATCTGATTTGGCATTTCCCTCTCGCAAGGCGGTGTCAAGCCTAGCTTCTAGCGACCCTTTCTGTTCTCGGAGATAGGCAATTTCGCTTTTGAAGTCGCTCGCTACCTCCTGGAAAGACCATCTACTTGGAAGGGCTTACAGGATGGAATAGAAACTCACGGATGTGCGCAGTTCGGCGGAATGGAGTTGTTCCTACTGATCGTCAGTGCGCTCGCAGATATCTGATACCTCGAGTAGTTTACCTGGAGGTTTCCAAGCGCGACGGATTGCTCATCAAATTGCTTTTGGAGTGCCTACTTTAGTCTCAGCTTAAAGAGCACGAGATGAAAGTGATTTCTCATGCCTTAAGAGCGCCTGAAGATTCCACGTGTCTCGTGGGAGTCATTCAGAATGTACATAGTACACTGGGAGACGGTGGCCTCACTTTCTGCGATACAAGTTTGCCTCTTGCTCCAAATCTTTGTTCTTCGCGACAACGATGTCCAACTCGGTTGTGATCTTCGACGACTGACGAGACAGTGATAGTTCGCGCATGTGCGCCTCGGCAGTCTGATTTTGCAAGGCCCTCAAGGTTTGGTTGGCGGTGTCCCTTTCTGATAGAAGGAGCTGGTTTTGTTCAAGGAGATTCTTCTCACGGTCCTTGGCGGCATCCAATCGGACTTCCAGTTCGCGTGACTGACCCAACGCCTGGCGCAAATCTTCGCTAGCCTTCTCTGCTCTTGTTTAGGGAACAGAGTTTAGAAAAGCACAAGAGTGACATTCGAGTTTCGATTCACCTCGCTTCCAAATCCTTTAAATTACTTTCTTGGAAGGCAACTGTGTTCCGAAGTAAATGCAGTTGGACTTTCTGTTCCTCTGCAGTGTCTCGACACTCGGAAAACCTGTGTAGCATATGAGCATGACGAAGCGAGGAATGGAATGGAAGAATGTACCGCCGTGTCATCGTCGCGAGTTCGGATTCTACTTCTTTCACGCTTTACGCCACAAAATTAATGACTTCTGCTGCAACGCATCACGACGTACCGTGCACTCGCATGATTAAGTTGCTGCAGCATTTCATATACCTCCGCCGCAGCACGGACAGACTCATTTCTCTGTTCATGCAAATAACCTACCAATGTTGATATGTGCTTCGCTGAGATGCGTGTTAGTGTTGCATTGTTTTAAATTAGTTGTTAACGCACTGGAATCCTGAAGCTGTAAAGTGATATTCTCGACGGATCGCATATCACCTGCTACCAGACCTTCCAGCTCCAAAACCCGAGATCGCGCTTCGGCCAACTCGGAAGCCATACTATGCAACTTGTCGCGTAGAAGATCAGCAACTTGCTGGGCTGCCGCGGAGTGTTGTCACCAAATAATCCTCCGGTCATCCAAACGACATTGCCTACTTTTCGAGAGTTCTAAGCGAAGTTCCTCCACCGTGGTTCTCGTTTCGTAAGTCAGTATAAGCTTTCCATCGTCATCAAATGCGGATTCGAGGCCTGAAATGCCTGTCTAATATAGCCACAACATTGCAACCGAGAGCGTACCTCTAAGGCCGAACTGTGCCTCATCCCTCAGGTCTACTAAGCCGCGCATTGTCTCCTTTGCTTCAGTAAGAAACGCGGCAGATGATGTCGAAATTGTCTTCAAGTTTTCTAGTTCAATCTTCAATTCAGAATACCTGTAGGAGTGATTATGAGTTGATGGGGATAGGAAATTCGGGAACAATCCATTCTTTTCCGTAACCTTGTGAAGCGTTTGTTTTTGAGTTGCAACGGATATAGAAAGTGCTGCATTTTCTTCGCTCTTCTTGGTGAGTTGCGCTTCCAATTCTGCGCTAATTTCACGCTGCACACGAGACCTTACATTCGCCCCTGAAGTTCAGCAGAAATACACCAACCTGCCTCGCTGCCTCCCGTTGCGCCTGACGATACTTAGTCGTAATCGTCAAGAACAGGTCCTCCTCCGGTTCAGAAGTCCCTGTCGGCAAGGTCTCCGCGGACTCTTCCTTGGGCTTCACAAGGCCTTGATCGAATCCTGAAGTGGAATGCCGAAATGCCGAGAAGCCGTGAACGAGCTTGTGAGCGCCTTTTACGCGTTTCCGGAAGGATTTCAAAACATTTTATGCGCATATACTCACCTTGAACCACTTGCTCGCAAGACTGCGGTATCCACATCCCAAGGCAACTTAAAAGTCTTGTGTAGGGAGAGCACGATACGTACCACGCTTTGTACTGTAGGTTTCTCCTCACCTGTCGAGGTGAGATTCCCGCCGGCACGTAGGCCAGGAAATCGGAATGGGGAGTAATTGGTTTCAGCATTAAACTCCTTCGTTGGCGTGTTTTCATGTGTCTTCGGGTTCTCAGCTAGATTAAAACTCGAGCGCAGAAAACTGGGACCGGCCAAGTGAAACCCTTGCGACTTCGACGCCTGGTTATTACCCGTGAGGAATTGAAAGGGGGCCGTGACGTCTTGGAAGCCTTTTTCGCTCTGTTGGCCGGTGGATTTGGTCGAGCTCAGGCGCAGAGCAAAGTTGGTGATTGGTGTTTTATCCATGAGGTATTGGAGGAAAGAATACTGGCAACGCGGATCGTTCAACGAGGAGCGATCTTTTGAGTCACGTGCCTTGGTATTCCTGGATGCCGTAAGGCCCAGGTCTGTAAACTCTTTGTCGTTCACGATCATACCGGACCGTTAACTCCGGTCACGTGCAGAGGGGGGGGACGGGCTATGTCTTGCACCTGCCAGCTACTTCGATAGAGAGAAAACTTGCAAATGTCAGAGCTATCCAGAGGTGTGAAATGCAGGGTCGCGTGGGTACCGTCGACGCTATTTGGACACTTGGGGGCCAAGTCAGCAGCTCAATGTCGCAAATTTCTTGGGCACGTGATAAGAACCTTATAATACATGTTAAGGGTGGCTGTTCACACTTCCGTTATAAGCCATGCCAATGCCACCCATGTGTCATTGAAAGATTGCCAAAAATGGGTATTTGTACATAATATTTTACACATTTGCACTATATCTTAGATAAAATATCACATATTTGCTATAATCTAGCCAAACCCTGACCATTATAATGGCAAGTGGTCCATTACATGCTGCTTACAATGGGGGCACGTGACAATGGACCAAATAAATTTGCGACATAACTTCATTATGCGTCCCACCCCTATCTTCCAGGTCTTTTCCCTCCCCGCAATGGTTTCATTCGTAAAACTCCACTACCATACAGCTTCCCGTTCCGTCACACACACGATGGACAACAGATCTCTTACATTGATAAGTAACACTCCCTCCTTGTAGTGCTGTCGTTTGCAAGACTTCATAACTATCTATGGACACCACACGCTCCCTCCAAATGCGTCCAGGAGCGCCCGGAGGGCTTTGGTATGTACACCGTGCAGCTACAACGATAAATTATGTTAAATAAATAATTCGTGTACCTGTTTATAGGTAATATGTATAACAACTTCCAAGCTGTCCATCCATCCAATTTACCATAATAATACTCTGAGCCACTGTACGGATATATACTCAGTCCGGGAACAAAAGCGTCGAGATATTCTTCGCCTGCTCGTATGAGTTAGTTCCTCCTACCTGCGATGGTGTCAACGAGTTGTATTTCGGACACAGGTTGTCCCATGCGCCTGGTAAACGTTTGAGCATTCCGTGTGCCGACCCAATTGCGACGGTATAGACTTACTAGGAAGTTTACCGACGTGGCCACTTACACCAGGAGGGTTCTCGGCCATGACAACAGCAAAGCCACTGCCGGAAAGAGGTCAGCAGTGTGCGTAAGTGCCGGAGAAAAGTTCAACTTACGCTTCAAGATGCCAGTCGATATGGCTGGATTGTAGGTTAGCATAAGTCCTTTACCGAAGAAAATCGTCTCACCAATGCAAGAACCAAGGACCTGCATTGTCCGTCACGAATCGTATTACCATCTGCTGACCCTGGGAACCAGCCGACACGACGTCTCTTCGCACAGGATTCAAGTAGTTAAAGAACGACGTATTCTCGGCGCTTTGTATGACATCGAATGTGTGCTATAGGGTACTCGTCAATATAATTGGTCGCGAGAGAAGAGATATACAAACCCCGTGCAAATGAATTGGATGCTGAAGGAGTACCGATCAGTGCGTGATTTAAGGAACTTAAGTGTAGAACTACTTACGGGACCGCCGAATCCGATCGTAGTCATCGTCAACTCGACTACTTTGTTGGCTTCTAGGGTTATTACACTGCCGTTCGGCATTAAGTCCACGGCAGTCTGAGCACCACTCAAAATCTGTAGCAATACTGGAACACTCGGAGGCTTGTAATGGACACCATTGATCGAGTATGCGCCACCCGTGTTGTTGACCAACAGCTTGAGGTTGATATCCGCATTGCCGTAGCCGGGAACCCCAGGGGTACCGGGGTGGTTGAGGGCATGCAAATTGGTTTCCAACATCGGCATCACACTCGCCGTATGGTTGGTCGAAGGGTCGGCAACAGGGGCACCCTGGTATCGCAGAATAGCAGAGTTCATACCGTCATTAAATGTAGCGTTTGCGAGGTTGGGCAATGCGCGTATCCAGTAATTACCCACCAATTGGTCGGCATTTAACACAACGGAATAACGCTGACCTGGGAAGACTTGAATGGAATCAACCAGTAACGGTTCGGTCAAGACGCCATCCGCCTCTATGACCGTAAATGTGTGTCCATCGATGGAGAAAATGAAGTGCGTGTCGCAGGACATGCCCACCAAGCGCAAGCGGTAGCGCTTCCCATATTCGATGTTGACGACGGCAAGGTCGGACTGCGGTCCCCCAGCAAAGCGCCCTAAGCCATTAATGAGAGTCGAGTTGGGATTAACTCCGATAATGTGATTGAGTACCGGCGCGGTATAGGTGGTACCTGAAATGATCCGTTATATATAGGCAGGCACAAAGAAGGATCGATCCAACTTACCAATCTGCGAGAGTAATGACCGTAGTTTCTGCACGGAGGTCAGATTGAGCAGCGGCCAGGACTCTCAGTGCATACCATCATCTACATCATATAGATAAGACATAGGATCCTCAGGGTCATATATTACAAGGGGCCCCCTGAGCCCATCGCAAGTTTGGGTTGAGTAATGAGAGTGATACCAGTAAGTGCCGGCCTGATTCCGTGCTTCGAACTGGTAAAGGAAGGAATTATTCTGCGCAATGGGGCATTGAGTAACAAATGCCACTCCGTCGGCGTAATTTGTTCCATTCTGAAACAACCCGTGCCAATGCTTACAGTAGGCATGAGAGGCAGCTCCACCGGTAGAACGTGTATGCTTACAACGGTGGTACTTAGGAACTGGGTTGGATCCGTAAGTTCGTTCACTACATTGAGGGAAAAGCGGTCTCCCTGAAGTAACGCGTAAATATTGGACTAACGGTAAGAGATGGATTCAATGCGTACTTTGGTGGCCTTGATGAGAGGCCCAGGAAATGTTCCACCAGCCAGCGTTGTTCTGTAAATTCGTTCGATTTAAGAGGCGAAACACGTTAAGAACTCACGCACGATCGGTTGAACCCATCAGGCGCAATGTATTTGTTGACGATCCTGAGATGCGCAACTGGGTCAATCACATTTGATCGTTGGAGTAATGGCCGGCAGCCTGAGCGCGAAACGATGGCTGCCGCATACGCCTGTAAGACGGACGACAAGACGAACGCCAGGGCAGCATACATCGTAACCAAATACTCACAACGAGGGAAAGGGTGGCTGGTGAGGAGCGGTCTCTGTCCTGCAGGACCCTTATGTATGGGTACTGTGTCGGTTAACAACCTGTGCATGACAGAGCGTGAGCCGTCTCCGTTTAATCTCACCAACGCGACGTTGGAGACGGGCCGCATGGCGAATGTCATGATCTAAGCGGTCCTTGGCAGCGAGACAACACCGCAGACGTGGCATACATACACCAAGTTAGTATCAGCTCAGACAAGGACCAACGGGTTGCCTGTTACACGCCGAGTCACAGGAAAACGCCAGGATAATAGATACCAAAGTAGCCATCGGCTGAATTTCCCCCCGAACTCTATGAGCAGACTGAGGTATCTATCTGGGGGGCTGCAAGTGTGATTCGGACCGAGTTTTCCTACCATCAGTCACCAGATTATTAAGTCTGATTCCAATTTTGTGCCGAGTCTTGGGCTTGCACAGCCAGCACCATCCATCCCGGAGACATTTCACTTGCCAGATGACCCCTGAGGGGCTCCTCCGAGACAGGTTCCACCGTTTACAGCCTTTCTGGTCAAATTCAAGGCTTGAGCGCACAGAATTTCCTAAAGTCCTGCGGCATTGTCAGTACTATGGGCTCGGAGTAACAATTTGGCCGAAGCTGACGCGCGGGGGGTTTATTAGGACGCGTGCAGATTACGCTGCCAGCCTGCCAAGGATACTGAAGGATACTATCGCCTACCACACAGTTTGCCTCCCCACTAGTTGGCCGTCACAAAATGTCACAGAATGTAACGCATCGTCATCCCAAAGTTTCAAGTCTGGCCATCACAGGCGTGATTCCTCTGCTTGTCACACTGTTTTTGCTATCTCAACAAATGCTCAGTGAATCGATGTCATTCAACTTCGTAGTACCTAAGGATACATATTTCATGACATGTGACCCAACAGAAAGTGTGTTGTTAGGAAAGAAGTCATCATTTTGAAAAACCGGCCAACTATTGGGGAGGCAAATTGTGTGGTAAGCGATAGTATTGACAGTGAGCGTACCGAGACGTCTGACTCATAGATTACATAACATAAAGAACTTGATCTTGATCGGTTCTGTTTACGCCTAGTGGCAATCAAATTCAAATTGCAGCACCATCTTCAAGCATCCTACTACATGTGTAGATCGCAGCTTTTGTGGAAAGCAAAAAAAAAAAAAAAGCACCGCAGAATCATGACACGGGAACATTGGAGGACACTGAATGGAGCCGAGACTCAACAACATCTGGTGAACTCTTACAAGCCATGCGCTTCCTCTTGATACTCTGATGTTGTAGTGAGTCCGATTCAGCCACTCAGTGACCAGGTGTTCGTTGGAGATCGGGCATACCGGACCTGGCGATCAGGTACTGTAACGTTCCATTACGTTTAGGTTCACAGGTCCTTTGATGGAACGCTCCCGTGAGTGTTTATTACGAGGTGTGGGGTGCGTGTGCTAATTGCAATCGCAGTAGATATTCAATATCAGGAGGGTCGAAACGCTATTGCGGCTCCAGAGGCCTTAGCTTGTGTGCCCATTTCGGACTGGCATCCACCATGGCGGGATTTCGTTGCTGAGCCGAGGACTGACTGACCGTCCACAGCTTCGTTGGTGGCTTCTCAAAACAATCGCCTCGTTTCCTCAGCGTGTGTACTATATACCAGAGGTGGCAGTTTGAGGCTTCGCATATACTGATTATCTGGACTCAGGTAAGCCGGCGTGCTAACAGTGGAGTAATTGCTGGGTGGTTGGTTGAATCACTCAGAAGCACAGGACCGTATGATCTGAGTACTGTGGTGCACTATTACAGTGGATGTGCATACTTTGCCATATATATAAATACATACCTGCGTCTAGACGCATGTCTACTTTTCACGGGGGTTGAGCCCGGATGTGGCCCATGTCAAAATTCGCTACAAGCAATATTGGCACTTGAGGAACTCCAATCGACACGCGTTGCACTCGTTCATGTCGTGCTCTTTCCCGACTCTGGCGACTCCAAACAAGTGTCCACCCATGCCAACCCCCAGGCCCCATTTCCCACTTTTGTCCCTCCCAACACGCGGTGTGTTTCGACCTGTTCCCAACGACACCGAGTAGGTTGGGTATCCGCACGGTCTGGGCGGCAAACGGGGTGTCGTTGGCAAAGTGGCAGAAAGTAAAGGGAACGAGCTTACAATGCACGATGCCCGTGTGCGGTTCATATACTCCCAATGGAAAGTCACCGCTTTCCGTTTCCGTCTTCGTAACATTGCCTTCTCTTTCCTTGTCTTTCTCTTTCACCTTGGAAAGCGCATTCTCCAGCACGCCTCCATACGGAACCCTTGCCTCCCTTCTCATCCTGCCATACTCTTCCGTTGTGTCACATGCTCGTCTTGCAGCTTCCCACATCCAATTTTCAACCGTCAAGCCCTCCCTCGTCAACAGACTCTTCCTGACCGCACTATGCGGACCGTCGCTGAACGGCCCTAGCCCTGTGCCCCCGAATAGAGTCGTGGGTCCGCCGGCGCGATAGACGCCGTGCGAAACCCCGGAGGAGAATTGGTTAGGTACGGTACCGGCGGATTGGAGGGCGCTTTGGGAAGTGGCAAGGGGGTCGGGGAGTTCGCCCACGGGTGAACCGGGTGTGAGACCTTTGGAGGTGATGTCTTGAAGGGCGCGGTCCTCATAATAATCGTCCGTTACCCATCGGCCATCTATCAAAGACAGCACACAAATCGGGTAAAACGGGGGTCTTGAAGAAGGAAAGAGACGTACCGATGATCATCTTGGCACCATGGAGCTTGTAGGCGCTCCGCGCGGTGACGAGGGTCACGCTTCGCGTTTTCAAGTGGGCGCCGAGTTTCCCAAGTTGGATGAGAAACTCTTTTTCGGGTTGTGTGGCAAGTAGCTTGAGAGCAAGAGGGTTTTTGCGAAAGTAGTATAACGAGTCTCTGAATCCTGAAGAACGAGCAGCGTCGATGGCGAGCATGTATTTCCGTGAAGAATGTCGACCTGGAAGGATGAAGGTGCTGCATTTGAACCGTCGGCCTGTAAAACGCATGAGAATGAGACTTGCACGAACGGGGGGTAAGCTGAAGCTACCACTCACCACCGAGTAAATTCCCGTCTGCGTCGATCTTTTGGTCGCCTTTCTCGTCTGAGTCTGTGACGAATTCGTCTGCTTCAATGTAATATATTCTGTCTCCAATCTTGCGCCACGGACGACCGTCCTCATCGCCACCCTCATCGCCGTCGCCGTCGGCTTCTCCGCCGTAACCTGTTGTACTCCTTCCCCGACCCCTGCCCCTGCCCCTGCCCCTCCCTCGACCGCGTGCACGTGTGGGAGTCGATGCAGTGGTACCTCGGGCACGACCACGCGGTCTACCCCTACCGCGCGGGAGAGATGGCGCACCCTCGCCCTGGTCGTCCCCGACAGTGCTTCCCTCCTCAGCACCTCCGTCGTCGGCTTCGGCTTCACCTTCCTCTTCATCCAACATGTCCTCCGGCTCTTCTAGTTTTGTGCGTACATCCGACTCGTCCTCCATGAGGATATCGTCGTCGTCATGTTCAGTTGACTGCAGCGGTGGCGGTGTGGGTGCAGCTGGCGTGCGAGAGCGACGTGTGGATGGCGTGCCCGTTGTTCTGGCACGGGCTGCGCGGGGTCTGATGATGATTTTGGGCGTCGATGTCTGGTTGTTGTTAGCGCGTCTCATCATATATCATACTACGGTGGATTGAGGATCATTCGACGCCACGTTGGCGTTGTGTGCGTGTGTGTGTGTGCAGCAGTGGGGACTACTTAGTACTAGTTGGCGCGGGACTAGCAGGACATCATCAGACTCTGACACCGGTTTTACCCTTGGATAGTTGATATCATCGTAGGGAAAGGTACACTCGAAGCCCAGCTGTTACTAGGCTCGATACCACCACGCACTGACCGTCTGATGGGTGTGAGCCGCTGGGGTCCTGCACGGACCATATTTGTTCTGGCCCCCGTCCTCCTCGGTGCACCTCTGTATACCCTCTATCATCAGTTTTGTGAGTTCCCTCCCGGGCGACCCCCAAGCCTGTCAACCGCTGACACCCGTCATCTCCCTAGTATTACCAACTCCAAACATCCACCCGCAAGTCTCCCCTCTCCCGTCTCCAATTCCATAGCACTGACCTTCCAACACCCAGTTACGACCCTACCACTTCTCTCCCCCACCCCTCGGAATCAACAATCCTTTCCTATGCCAAATATCTCTCAGAAGATATCGGCTATCGCACTCCTGGAACCCGCCAACACGCCCAAGCTGACACGTGGTGGTACCATAAAGTCCAGGAAGTCGAGGAACTTTGTCGTCGTGCCATAGAAAAAGAGCCTGGTAGAAAATTAGAATGCAATGTATGGAGACAACAGGGTAGCGGGAGTCACCGGTGAGTCTGCGTCTTTCTTGGCAACGAATCACTTATTCAGGAACTTTGGAATGCTCCCACCCCTTCACGTCCTCGTTCGTCTGCTTTGGACTATGCTAGGTTCGACATAATGGCAACACGTTTGTACAAAACCTACGTCGATCTGTCCAACATCATCCTCCGGATATCTGACGGTACTGAGCGCTCGAAATCCGACGCAGTCCTCGTCAATGCCCATCTCGACAGCACCCTACCAAGCCCCGGCGCAGCAGACGATGCGCTCGCCGTGGGGGTCATGCTCGAATGTGCACGAACACTGATAGAAACCCCAGGGTGGGAACCGACCTATGCCATCATATTTCGTGGGTTTGCTCCCGTATATTTAGGATGTTGATGTGGCTTTGCATTGATGCCTTTGGACAGTATTCAATAATGCGGAAGAGTCTCTCCAAGATGGCTCCCACCTGTATTCGACTCAGCACGAAACGGCACCCACGTCCGTCTTTCATTCTCACTCATTTATGTCGGCGTCTTATTCTTATTGCCACCCAGCGTGAGAGCTGCCGTTAATCTTGAGGGTACGTATCCCCGACCAGGGGCATTGCATACGACCTAATCTATCGTGCGATCCCATGGTAGCCGCTGGAACTACAGGTCCCACACTGCTCTTCCAAGCTACCTCGGAGCAGATGATCGAGGCGTATTCCCATGTCCCTAGGTCTGTCTGATAGGTTCATCCCTCCCTACGTGTCGCCTTTAACTATCTTTCAGACCCTACGGCACCATATTTGCAAACGAAATATTCAGTTCGGGCATTCTTCTCTCAGAGTGCGTTTACTTCGGCCCTGTGGTCATTATCATTCTCGGCTAATGACACTGTTTAGCACCGACTTCCGACAGTTTGAACAGTACCTCAATGTGACCGGTCTGGACGTGTGTACTACCCTCTCTATCCTCGACATTCTCACTCATCCACATTCATTTTCAGATGGCAGTGGTCGGGAACAGTTACATGTATCACATGCGAGGGGTACGTACCTTGACCTTCCATCGCCGTCGATCGTAGGCGTCATCCTTGTTACCAGGACCTTGTCGAGAACATCCAGCCCGGCGTAGCACAACACATGGCTGACAACACCCTCGCTCTCCTCCGCTACCTCTCCTCCAGTGACTCCCCCATCCCAAGCCTCGCTGAAGGCTTCGATGCTCGCCCCCGTACCGTGTTCATGTCCAGTCTTCATTGGTTTTTCATGTACTCTTTTACGACTGCGAAGATCATGTACGTGTCGTTATTCATTGCGTCGCTTGCCCTGTGGCGTATTGCACGGGTACAGAAAATCGGAGCAGGGTTTGGAGCGGTGTTTGCAGCGATCGCGGGTGCCGTTTTGGCAGCAAACGTTGTTGCTTTCCTGATGAAGTACGTATTGAAGAAACCTCTGAGCTGGTTCAAAGCGGAATATCATCCTCTACTTCTTTATGCACCGGCAGCCATTTCCGGTGCGTTCTTCGCCCCTTACTTTCTCCCGCGTGCGACCATGCGTGACAAGTTTGCTGATGGTGGAGATAGGGATGTTGATCGCACAACTACCATTTAGTGGACCTGGGAAACCTTCCATGGAACGTCCGATCTTTATGGCTCTACTCCTCTTTCAGTCTTTCTTAGCCGCTTTTGGTCAAATTCTGAATATCGGATCCAGCGCTGCTTTGTTCCTAGGCGCACTCGGATTCTTTGTAGCGTTGTGCATAGACACTGCCTTGGCACCGCGCACGCGACTGTCGTCTCTCAACGGGGATAAACCCATTGCAAACCATCCGCGAAAGGGTCAAGCCGGAACAGCCGGGCAAGAGTTGTCGCTGTGGTCATACGTGATTGCGATGTTGATACCTCTAACGGTGGGAGTGCAATTGTTGGCTGCGACGCTGGTTGTGTTCGTTCCGTTGGTACGTCCCGTAGGCGGTCAGGCGCTCCGGTAATGTCGCTCACAATTTCATCTCTTGGGCATCTATGTATGCACTTCACGCACCGCACATACGCATAGACGGGCCGCTTCGGCAAAGATGCTCCGGCGGAGTTCATCATCGCCTCCATCGTCTCCATTCTCGGTGCGTTTTCTGTCTCCTTCACGCCAGCACTTGCACACCGCTTCGGCCCGCGTTTCCTTTGGCAAATGCTATGGTTGTCCATCGTGAGCCTCGGTTTGGTCATGGCGTTCTTTTACGTACAGGATCCTTTCGATCGAATGCATCAGAGGCGGTTGTTTGTGGTCCATAAAGACAATGTGAGTGTATGGCCTTTAGCTTCATTCATTTTATTTTCCGCCTACACTAAACCCGTCCGGAGTGGTGGTGCCTGTTACCTTTATGGTCGATCTGGGGCTTCGTGCTTCAGGCACCTGCAATTTTTGTTCCCACATTTCGGTGACTTTCCACCTCCTGTCTCGCGTCACATGGATGGCGAATCGTGGACACCCCTATCTTTTCCCTTTTGGGGCCGTGGGCACTGTGTCGTGGCTTGATGAACCCTCCATTGCATTGCGTGTTCCTGGAAACGGGGGCTCAAGCGCTCAGCGCTCAGCACTTGTGATGGCCTTCTTTTCTGCAATCGGCAACCCAAATAATCAAATAAATATTTCTAGCATATTTTTGGTTTTGTTGCCGGACGTGCTGTGAACTTGACATCCACGACTGACTGATGCGGTGTTTAGATGATGACCGGAGATCAACACCTCCATATTGCCACGGCGGATGGTGCGCCAGGGTTCGACACCCTCGTCCATGCGATGGCAGAGAGGTTCGGTGTGGAAGGTGTCCCTCCGAGAAGGGTGATTATGGACGATCATAATGGTGATTGGGATATCCTGTATCCCTTCTCAACGGTGAGCTCCGCCGCCGCCATCTCGAAGGTTGGCACTCACGTGGCAATAATCGCACACCGCGGAATTTTTTTTTTCCGGAACAGTTCCTTTCCCCCTACAAAATTGATCTACCACTTGATCCTGCCCCCGTTATTCCCGTACCGGCGGAACGACGGTTCACAGTAATCGCCACAAACGACAGTGTCGATGACATCGCAGGTACAAGACGATTGACACTCAAAATAGACCACCCTGGAATCATCTGGACAGGTACGGCTTTGTGCTTTGTTTCCCGTGGTCCCCGTTTCCAGTGTGTGGGTGTGGTACTGAAACGTCCTGGATAGTCATCGCCTTCGATGCACATGTTCTCGAGTGGACGTTAGACAATGACCCACCTGACGAGTTTGCTCGGCACCATATCAAGGAAGCGTCGTTTTACGGAACCGAGACTTGGGGCGTCTCCATGCTGATCAAGTACCCGACGCCGGGTTCGCCTGAGCAAATGGCAAATGCATCGCCTCAAGGTCTCAAAGTCAATTTCATCGGCATTGATGAAAAGCGAATGTGGCCTGCGAAAAAGTTAGAGGCAGATGGTAATCCTGCGATGAAACTGTTCGAGGAATTAGATGCGTGGCTCGAAGAGAGGACGGGCGGCAGTGTAGATGCTACGCTGCTTGGATGTGTTGGTGGGGAAGCTCTCGTCTAGAATCTTGTTTCCCTTCCTTTGTCGTCTCCCTGGTGGAGCTATGCGCTCACTTTTGGCACGGGCTTATTTCTGTCCCGTGCAACGAGTCATGGGGTATTACCCGGTTTTACACATGAATATTATTGAACTTTTTCATTTTATTGCCGAGCCACGGGCACAGTTGGTGTCCGACTTTTTAAGGAGATCCCAGTGCTTAACGGCGCGCAACGTCAGGGAGGCCATCTAGAAAGATTTGCATAAATATTTATCTTGACAGACTTACATGCTGTGCTGCGGCTGTGCGCGGCACTTATTGGTCGGCCTTAGTTTCTACTACAAACAAGAATACACAACTGTCTTGGCTCTCATCGCCCAGGGAACTTGTTGGTCTCAAAATTCCCTCCGTGTGCTCGGAAAGCTTTCATGGGTGGTTTTTGAAAGCCTTTGAAAGTTGTACCTTTTTGGTAATGATTTCAACTCGTCAGATTTCGACATGACTGGGTCCATTTTGAACATCCACTGAGTCGGTGGAGGTTGGCACTGTGAGTTGGCTTGGCACGGAAGCTGTGCCTGTACCGTCTAACTCTAACGGGATTAAAGTGCGATTATCTCTGCGCCTCATGCGCCACATAACAGGGTAATAGTATCAACCTGTACCAACCTTGCTGAAAGTATCACACTGTTCAGCGCTCCTGTCTGTCATCCACGCGTCGCAAGCAAGTATTTGCCGCACTTGGTCAGCTGTCTGTTTCATCTTCCCTCGCTACATATTTGTGCAACAGCCATAGCAGGGCCCCTTTTGTTGCTATGAATCAGCTTTCCTCATCTCACAGAGGTGACAAATCGGCGCGGTTACTGAGGTACACACTTTCAGGATGAAACAGCCATAAGTCCTCGCACTAGCCCCGTGCCGCCCGCACACTTGGAAGTTAAAAGCAGGAGGGAGAGGGATGGTCAGGACCCAAAAAGTCCTGTATTGTCTCCATGGCTGTTTCTTTACGAGCCTTGGCAAGTCTCGCGCTTGTATCTCTTTTTGTCCACTTGTCGACAGCGGCGTCTGTCATTGGGCCCCTGCATCGTCGCTCTTCTGCAAATGTTCTTGGCCCAGTGACAGATCTGGAGGTCGTGAATAAGGTGATTGCGCCCGATGGCTATTCGCGTCCGTGAGTGCTTCTGTGAGCGCCTTTCATGTCGAAGAACACTTCTGATCGGCTGTTGAATTTGAAGGACTGTTCTTGCTGGGGGAACTTTCCCCGGGCCCTTGATCGCTGCACAAAAGGTATGGTGATTTTTTGGCCAGGCTATCATATCTTATGTGAACTTCGTGGCACGCCAGGGAGACCAGTTTCGCATCAATGTTATCAACCGGCTCAACGATACTTCTATGAACACGACAACGAGTATCGTGAGTAGACGCGCGCCAGATCTCGTCCCTTCTATTACTTATGAGTGTCTTCTAGCATTGGCACGGCATCTTCCAGCATCAGTCTAATTGGGCTGATGGAACTGCTTTCGTAACCCAATGTCCCATTCAGCCTAACGGAAGCTTCCTACACTCGTTCGTTGTCAATGAACAAGCTGGAACGTTTTGGTACCACTCGCATCTCTCTGCCCAGTACTGCGATGGGTTGAGGGGCCCACTGGTTATCTACGACCCGAATGACCCTTATGCTCACATGTACGATGTCGATGACGGTATGTTGTCTACCCCCTTCTTCAATTTCTATGATTCATCGTACGTAATAGAATCTACCGTGATCGTACTTTCTGATTGGTGGGTTCTGAAATTCCCCTTCCTTTTCCGGATTCAATCTTATGGATTTATAGGTACCATCCGTTGTCGCCCCAATTGTACACTGGTCCTTTCAACCCGGATGCCACCCTGATCAATGGCCTTGGGCGTTACCCCAACGGACCAGCGTCTCCACTCGCTGTCGTCAACGTCACGCAAGGAAAACGCTACCGATTCAGGATTGTTGGTGCATCATGCGACCCATGGTTCAATTTTACCATCGATGGACACCCGATGACCATCATTGAAGCGGACGGGAATTTGGTTGAGCCAGTAGTTGTCGACTCGATACCTGTCTATGCTGGACAGCGGTATTCTGTTGTCATCACTGCGAACCAGTCAGTCGGCAACTACTGGATTCGCGCCTTGTCCAATCACCCGAACCAGACTTTCGAAGGAGGGCAAAGTTCTGCCATCTTCAGGTACGAGGGTGCCCCTGACCAAGACCCTACGACCCAACACGGGCCGTATATCTTGCCGTTCGATGAAAGTGCGCTTCATCCGATCCACAAGGCTGGTGCCCCCGGCATCCCTCAACCTGGAAAAGCGGATATCAACCTCAATCTCATTCCCGGCCTGCGTGGTGGACAAGCCCAGTACACAATTAATAATGTATCTTTTGTGGACCCGTCGCTTCCGGTACTCTTGCAGATCCTTAGTGGGGCAGTCCATCCGTCACAGCTACTACCGAACGGAAGCGTTTATGTCTTACCGTTCAATAAGACCGTGGAGATTAGTATGCCAGCAACTGATCTGACGCCAGGTGGGGCGTTGGGAGGTCCGGTGAGTGACGTTCAACGATGTAATTTGCTCGTAACTGACCATTGCCTCAGCATGCTATGCATCTTCATGGTGTGAGTCATGTTCCCATTGTTGGCGTCCACACTAATGCCTGACCAATGTTTTTCAGCATGCCTTCGATGTCATCCGTGTAGCAGGTAATGGCTCATACAACTTCGTCAATCCCGTACGGAGGGACACGGTATCGCTCGGCCTCCAGGCAACCAACGATAATGTGACAATCCGCTTCGTCACTGACAACCCCGGACCTTGGTTCTTCCACTGGTGAGTCGATCCTGTTTGCTAGGTATCGGTCTAAATTGTGCTTTCCACAATAGTCATAACGATTGGCACCTTCATAAGTATGTGACCCTTCGATTATGCACTTTCGCGTTTTGATTGTTGTATCAGTGGCTTCGCTGTCGTCATGGCCGAAGCGCCTTCTGAAGCTGCGATTCAAGAGAGTAAACTAGCCCCAAGTGAGTCCTCGGCGTCTTCAGACCTGCTACTTCAACGACTGAACCATACTTCAGCTGCTTGGTGGCAACTGTGCAATGCTACGCAGCATAGCTAATGCTAAACCGATGCTATATTGTCTCCACTTTCAATATACCAGTCGTCCTTTAGCACCCGAGGCCTTTTGCTTCACCCGCGCAACCTGTTGTATCATTTAGCTTATTTAGATGTATCACTCTCACCTTCGTATTTACAACCCATCGATTATTTAGCTAACACACGCAATCTAACTGGTTTGACTTTGCAAGGGTTTATTATAATCGCCGGGCCATCGGGCATCACAACTCTGTTGATGCTGCGGCGTGGGTGCCTCAATATATTCACTGCAACCGTCTCCACGACTGTCTGTCCTTGACCACCAGACCGTACACCACTCATCAACTCGATCGTGATAGATCTTTCGGCAATGTCAAGATTCGTGCGCGCGTCCAAGTATCGGTATGTCCAGATCACCACATCATCGCGCAAGCCGCCCTCACACATCTTTGACTAAATGACTGCAATGATATTTGCGTGAAAAACCTAGCCACGTCTTTGGCCAAGCAGGAAAGAGAGAGTACGGATACGATAATGTGAAAGTATCCAACAGCGCTTGGGATACAAACCTCATTTCTGCGTCTACCGTGCGTCATTTTAGGTGGTATGGTTACACGCCGTTAGGGCCACAGGCTCAATGTTTTCTTCGCTAGCGCTACATCAGTATCAACTGGTCGGCGTCCGGAGGCGGTGCATTTGCTATTCTTCCGCTCCCTTCGCCTTTTGGACAAGCTCTCCACGATCTGCCTTCCAAGCTCCCTGATATCATCCCACTTGCACGCACACATACTGCTCCCGTCCTCGATACGGCTTGGTCTTTGGCCAACGATACCCTTGTCGCTTCTGCCTCTGAAGATGGCACGTGCCTCCTTTGGAAGGTACCCGATGGCTTGTTTGATGGCTGGAATTTGGACGGATGGGAACCACGCGATCTCGAACCTGTCGCACGCGTCGACGTGAGTCCGCGTAAGGTAGGCCAAGTCCTGTGGCACCCAACAGCTACAAACGTCCTCGCGACTGCGTCCGGGGATCATTGTGTAAAGTTATGGGATCTTGCAGATCCAGCTCGACCTAGGGCTACGTTGACTGGACACGGTGACATGATTCAGTCGCTTACCTTCAATGCGACAGGGTCGATCATTGCCACTACTTGTCGTGACCGAAAGCTACGTTTGTTTGATGCGCGCGCGAGTGCTGAGCCGATGCGCGTCACGGATGGTCATGGTGGGATCAAAGGCGCGCGTGTCGTTTGGATGGGAGACATGGATCGGATCGCAACGACTGGCTTTAGCAAGATGAGTGATCGACAGGTTGGAATATGGGAGACGGGAGGACTTGGGAGTGTTAAAACTCTCACGCTGGATCAGAGCGCAGGGGTCGTGATGCCCTTCTGGAGCGATAACGGAATATTATTCCTTGGTACGTGGGGGTACAATACGTTACAGGTGTCTCTGACTGATCGTGTCGTGCTGCAGCTGGTAAAGGGTTCGCCTTGTTCACCCTCCCTCGACCTTCAAGCTAATGTGTCCTTGTTAGCGACGGTAACATCCGGTACTACGAATATGAGTCGGACACGCTCTACGCGCTGGCTGAACACAAGACCGGGGAGCCCCAACGTGGCATGTGCTTCCTTCCGAGACGCGCACTTGACGTCTCCGAATGCGAGATTGCTCGAGCTTTCAAGGTTACCAATAACGGTGTGGAACCAATCGCATTTATCGTGCCCAGAAGGGTTAGTTGTTCGGCTCTTGGACTTCAAGATCATAGTTGATTCTGACTGCTTCTCTGTCTCTCAAGTCCGACTCCTTTCAATCGGATATATATCCTCCTGCGCCTTCCTCAGAACCATCCTTGACCGCAGCTGAGTTCTTTGCAGGAAAGACTGCACCAGTAAATTTGGTTAGCCTTGAGAACGGAACGGTCTTTGCTAGCGACAACGTCCCTTCACATGTGCCTCCACCTGTGGCTATAGTGCGTACGTTGGTTCCAATGGCACCTGTGCCAGAACCGGTCATTACCAATCCTCCACCACCTGTGACTCCCACCGTTGCCAAATCTGCCTCTCTTCCTCCGATCATCGCACCGCAGGTGGTCTCTTCCTCCCCTATCCGGTCGGAGCCGCTGCCGACTGATTCTCAACATGTTCCCTCAGCTGATGAAGTATGTCATAATCTTTTTTTTTTTTCGTTCGTGACTGCTTAGAAGTACTCCCCTACTTCGTGCAGATAAACACCGCTCTTCAACAAGAAGTCAACCGGCTTAATGATGAACTTCGCGAGGCGAGGCAAAAAATTCGCAACTTGGAACTACAGGTAGAAGGACTCAGAGTTAATGCGCGAAAAGTAGCTCAGGCGTTGATGGAGGTGTAACACTCCCTAAACATTCCAAGACAATGTACTCAAAAACAATTGACAAAACTCTTGAGTTCCAGCGAGTGAAGGGTGGAGGTATAAATTACGGCCACCCACACCAGGAGAACTGCACAAGATCATACTACAACTTACAGACACATAATATAATGGCAGTCAAAAGAGTTGCAGCGGATCGGGTGCATGCACCGCGTCAGGGTGCTCTAGAAACCGCTGCCGCTATCACACATTACTCAAGTAGTTGATAAGCTGTCCTGAGTTCTCAAGCCAAGTCCAGCCACCCGCCAGCTAGGAATACAGAATAGAATACGCCTCAACCCCAGGGTCATCAGAAGGATATGATAAGCTCTCTTACGGGAACCCTGGGCTTGTCTTCCAAGTATTGTGCCTCAGTGTTGCCCATCAATGTGGGTTAGTCATAGACAACTATGTACATGAGCATCCATGTTTTACCTCATCTACCGGGGACATGGGTATTCAATTCTCCTTGGTTTCGACGTGCGGTGACTCCTCGCATGTCAAAGATATAGAAATCTGTTTCTCCTTGGTCCCCACTTGAAGCGACTCTACTTTTGATCCAACCATACAAGGCGCCAGCGCACTTTGCAGGCTCGAGGGTTGCTTCTCAGCTGCGTCGGTAGCATGAAATGCCCCAGTAAGGTCGATAGCATGGCTGCCTGTCGTACGCCTATGCCCAGTAGTGCTTGACTCGGTTGACGCATATGTGCTCGTCTGGCCAACTTCTACCTGAGTCAACAAGTTTTCTTCGCTGCCTGCTTGGACAACCTTGGAGTGATTGACAATTAGCCTTCCAAGCTACAACGGTCGTCAGGGCGAGTTAACGGAGGTCAATCAAACTGACCGATATCCATATGGTACAAAAAAACCAACTGAGCAGGGCATATCAGAATTGGGTTCCGCAGAAAACAAGATTATGGTAGACGCACTAGTACAGGATGTTGCCACTCATGGGTGTCTGCAGCACGCCAGAGTTTAAAATTATCATGATAAAAAGCAAAACTACATCACAGAGTCCGTAAAAAAAAGTAGGAGCTGCAGGACGAGGGACGTACCTAAGATGGCGACAAGAGACAGAGTAGAGTCACGTAGCAGGATATGTCCGAGGGGGGTATGCGTCCACGTGACAGGTAGACGCAGATACCTCCAGGAAATCATGAAAAGAATAGCTAGATTCGTCGCCATACTCGTAGCACTTATGTTTTTCTGTGTTAGAACGATGGCGGAGGGCCAAGCCCGGAGAACTCACCCAAAGTATATCGTTGAAGCGTGAGGCTTAAGGACGTAACAGGTATTTGAGTGTGGTACTTGGGGTATTGCTAACCGTGCACTAACGAGCATGGACGCCAACTGAGAGGCGCCCAATATGATTAAAATAGCCAATATCCAACGATTCTTGAGGAATAAAGCATAAACTAGACGTCGATCAGCGGGGCCATCTCACAAATGAGAGCATTCCTACTTCGATGCATCAATGCACATTCCATGGCAACTAGAAGTACTTGAATGGTCATGGCTTGATATCTGAACCACATCTTGCAAAGGGCGGGGGAGGTGGCGACACCAGAAGCAATCCGCAGGCTGAAATACACGTTAAAGCTTGCGAAGTGTCAAATCATACGGAGTGCAATGAGTCCATGAGTCCCTCACCCTTGTCCAGCCAGACCTAGATACCTTGTTAGAATGTATACCAGCGCGTATGGGTTGCGGAAGCGGACGTCCCTGTGAACGGTGGTCCGTCATTTGACAGATGCTCGGGCTGACGGAACTCACGGCCAAATGAATTTGAATTCGTCTCGGAGCAACCAAGCGAATTCCACGACCATCAGCCCTAAGGAAACACCTAGTAAATGGTATCGATCAACTGTGCCCCTACGTATTTTCATTAGAACGTACATGCAGATATAGGCTATTTTGTGAGCAAGTTCTGCGAGGGCGCCCGACATCACCGGCGGCTTGCAAGCCTTGAACTGGTACAGCAAGAATGATCAAAACGAAAGGCGGAAAATCGTTCCAAGGGGTGACGTGGTGTAGGGAAGGATTCCAGGTCAACGCTGGTCAACGTCGAACTTGTGGGAGTGCCATAAACAAGCTTTCGCTTGCATTCTTGTTGTGAGCCCCTAGTATTTTAATAGTGCTCTAGCCGAACGTGTTACTTCGGAGCTTCTGCCTACCCTGAACGCAAGTTACAGAATTCAACGTCAACTTGGGCGTCTAGATTATTCACTTGAAACTAACGACCAATTAGCAAGGATTTATAGACAATATGTAAATTCTCTGATTAAAAACTTTTTTCTCCAGAACGTTAAACTCCTGCTGCGAAGCAGCGTCCGTAAATTGTAGGGGATAATTACATATCCGCTATCAGACGGTTCAACCTTTCGTGGAAGTACTATCGTGCGACAGATAGTACTCACAGTAAGTCCAGCTATGATATGTAGATGCAGGTGAACTCGGCTCAGGTCCGATTTACAAGAACTTGCTGCCCTTCGTTCAAACCTCGCACCCCTTGACAGCCGGTTTTTTTAACAATAATATTTTTTTAGTAAGCGCCTGTAGAAGGTCACGTCATACTTTACCGTGTCCAGATCGGTGACCAGCAGCAAGCCAGAGTCACCGATAGAGGAATTAGGTATATTGTCGAGTGACGCTCGCTATCTATGAGTGTTATACAGTATCTGTAAATAACGAGTACTCCTTGACCCGGAACAAAGATCAATGAACGAGCCTCCAAGTGGATCATGCGACACCGATCAGCAGTGGAACACCGCTGAGGTTATGGATTCGCTGGGAACCTTGGCACCCTGTAAGACTAAGGGGGAAAAAACCATTGGGACACGATAAACGCAATGTACTGCTGTCATACTTGCCTTGGTTATCACCTGTCATTGCGTTCTCGAGCTCGTTCTTCTCCAAGAGCATTATTGAGTTTCTCCAATTGAGAGATAATGGTGGAATCTAAGCCTTTTGCGAACGCGTTGCGCCTTTTCAGGTCACTTAGGAACTCGTCTAGGTGGCGTTGAGTGTCTTTTAGTGACAATGGTTTAGACGAGATAGCCTGCAACCGCACTGGAGGGCGGGTGGTGTCGTCCATGGTGTGCTTGCTTAAGGCTCGTAGGCTGAGTGCTGAACCTCCGTTGTCACTACTATTTATGGTATCCCGGTTTAGTCAGAGCGTTCCGTTCGTCGCCTTCTTGCTCGGGAGCGCCTTCAGACTTGACCACCATCCTCCCCTACCTCTCTCTGCGGCCATGGGCAAGATCGCTTCGTTACTCGTATTGCTCCTAACCCACCCTTCGGAGTTTAAGACTTCTTGTTCAGTTCTATTTGTATCACGAGCAGAAGCGCGACATAACCGCCAAGCAGGAGCACCCTACCTCTGGGTGGGATCGCTCATCTATGCGTCGCTGTTGGGAATTCTTGGACATGACAAGTAGAAGCTTTGCTGCAGTTATAAAGGAATTGGAAGGAGACCTTGCACGAACGGTGAGTTGAGTTACTTCTACGCGCTAACTGGCAGGCGCTGCTAGCTTCATACTTCAGAATTGTGCCGCTTCTGGTCACTCCATTAACTGATTTTTTTCTTCTTTTTACTACCAGATTTGCATTTACTACTTGGTCTTACGGGGTCTGGACACTATTGAGGATGATATGACTATTGCGGACGAAATCAAGCAACCCATGCTTAGGGCTTTTCACGAAAAGACCGTGACGCCCGGTTGGTCCTTCTCTGGTAACGGCCCCGACGAGAAGGATAGACAACTTCTAGTCGAATATGATACCGTCGTTGAGGAGGTGAACCGTCTCGCTCCGCAGTACGTATTTTTTCACATGCATGCATTCACTGCCTCACTTCTGGTACCTTAGGTACAAGGCCATCATTCTTGACATCTGCCAAAAAATGGAGGTTGGCATGGCGGACTACGCCCATAAGGCTGCCACTACAGGTTCGGTATACCTCGAGACAGTCGCCGAGTACGACCTCTATTGTCATTATGTCGCTGGCCTCGTGGGTGAAGGTCTCACTCGTATATGGGGTGCCTCCGGAAAGGAATCCCCATGGCTCTGCGATCAAATGGAACTCGCCAATTCTATGGGGCTTCTACTACAGAAGACCAACATCATCCGTGACTTTCGGGAAGACGTCGAGCAGCGGCGGTTTTTCTGGCCAAGGGAGATCTGGGCCAAGTACGGGTTCGAGGAGATGAAAGATATGTTTGAAAAGGGCGACGTGGAACACGCAACGTGGATACAAAGCGGCATGATCGTGGACGCTCTTCGACATGCTTGTGACTCTTTGGACTATCTTCGGCTGCTCAAGAATCAGAGCGTGTTCGTATTCTGTGCCGTGCCGGCGTGTATGGCTATGGCGACCCTTGCGCTTTGCTTCATGAACCCTGAAATGTTCCAGCGAAACATAAAAATTAGAAAAGCGCAAGCTGCCGATGTATGTTCCCCACTCGATGTTGTGCGCCGCGCCAGTGCTTATGGGTGTTCTAGCTTATAATGCGGTCTACAAACGCTAGGGATGTCGCCCTTATATTCCGGGAATACGCTCGCAAGATTCATGCGAAGGCGAAGCCACAGGATCCCAACTTTCTTCGCATATCCGTGATGTGTGGCAAGGTATGAGGTTCTTTATGTTGCTTATCCCCACGTTATCAACTCTGGTGTTCAGATTGAACTGTGGTGCGAACAAAACTACCCATCCTTTATCATCCTGGAAGGGAACCGCATCACTTACGATCCATCGGACAAACGGACGGTAGTGATTAAGATGGAAGAAAAGCGGGCCGAGGCTTCGACACCATCAGATTCTGATATGCTCCCATGGGAGCTAGCTACCTATATCGTTGGTGCCTTTGCCCTTGTCATCAGTCTCAGCGCCCTCGTTGGGTATGTTGTTCTCAAAGTGTATGGAGAGTAGCAAATTTCTTTCCCTGCTGAGACTTAGTATAACGTATGATACCTACGTCGTGTTTCCATTATGGATTGATTTCTGCAAGATGGTAGTCTTAGCATGAATCACATTTGCGTGGACACCGTGATTAGACCGGAGTTATAAACCACCCTGTGTCTCGCTACGACGCAAATGGAGCCTCAATGCTGTGCATATTGGACATCATATGACAGGCTGCCTGCGACTATAATTACTGGTACAAAGAAATCCCCTCTCCTTAACGTTGTGATTCGTTCAGAGAAAAAAACACGGATTAGACCCTTATTGTTCAGATGATGGTGAATTGCGGTATACATATGTTGCACAAGGTTTGCACCCTGTGTTTAACAGTCGAATACGATACCACTTCTCTTGGACAACGTTGATGACAGCTAGTGTAGAGTTTGGCCCTCCAAAATGACGCCCAATACCATCTATCAAAAGACTGTCCGATGTAGTCGTTGGCGTGACATCGAAAGGGTTGACGTGGTACCTGTGAAATGTGAGCTTTTCAACTCCGTTTCAAGAAACCGAGACGCAAACCAATCAACAAATGCGACAGCGGTGGACACTGTGGAGAAATGTCTGCTGCGTTCGTCGCGAAGGGGCGTCTATTGGGGGAGACCCATATCGTACATGTTCGAGTACGGATCGTGGGAGTCATACACAATTAATGGGTCACGCAGCCCCTCGCAATACTGTAGGCGGATCAAAACGTCCCTGCCTGACTGGGAACCGCAAAGTTATAAAGAAACAAGTTACCAGGTGCTATTGAATACTGAGTCATGAAAGCGTTGCCATCCATAGCATTTATTGTGATGCTGCAAAATGCCATGCCAATGCTATGGAGCCTAAGGAGATCCTTGTTTTCTGGAAAACGAAAACCGCACCGAAGATGAACGTGCTCCTATTTATCGATTCATTGGTGAGCGAGTCGACGATGATGACACTGAATGCAGACTCCTGTTGGTTGACTAGTTTGAGTGTGCCGGGAATACACCGAGGATTAAATGTACGGTACCTTTCTTCCAACAAGGACTGGTCCGGAAGTGTCTCCGTTCACAACAAATGCGCTGAAAATATGCCCCGATCACGGTTTGGAGTAAGTAACGGAAATTTACCTTCTGCTGTAACCATCTGGTGATACTACGCATTTGAGATAGTGAGTTGGGCACCTCTGGCTAACTTGATACTGGCGGCTGAAATACCAAGCCAGCGAATTTCGAGAGGGAGTACTACCATAGTAAACCATTTTTCAGCATGCGATTTCTCGACATACTTATATATGGCCAGCGTTATCGCCTTTCTCAATAAAGGTACCACGCGAGGCCGAAGAGAATGCCGAAAACGGATTACGCTGGAAGGTCTCAATAGCCGACCCAGCTTCTGCCTGAAAGTTTGAAACTGACATTTGGATCCGCATCAGGGACGACGGAACACAAAGCCAAGAGGATGGAGATGTTGAGCGACGGGCACCGACTCAGATGAACACAGATTGTCCGTCTGCCAGAACAACCCAAGCCCGAGCAGCTCAAAGTGGATTAACCATGCATGGATTCTGGCGATTCATCACTTTCTTGGGCAATGCTACAGTTGTTTGTGAGTCCGCGGATTACAGCTTGTTACGATGTTCGTAGCCTTCGAGAAGGCACACACTCTCAGTATGTACATTTAAGCCAATGAGATTAGCCGGACAAGTACCTCGGGAACCTTGCAAGGGTAGATAAGAGGACACGCCAGAAACAACAATATCCCCTGTGGTTAACTTGATCGGACAGCGCTTGTTGATGGTGGCCGAAAAGCACTGGCCACAAGGCGACGACGTGAAATGTCTACAAGCATCGCCCAGTCATAAGGCGGCCTCACGTGCCTCTCCGAAGAACAGGTAGTCTGCCACTAACACAATCCCTGGCGTTGTTCAGGAATTCACCTTGGATTTAAGACACTTTAAGATTTGCGCTGCTTCATTTCACGGAGGGGTATTTGATCATCCCATCTTTCAAACCACGGATTGTGTGGCATGGGTGAAGCCTTTCGTACGCGCTCCTTCATTGAAAAGGGGAGGCTTGGTTTAAGATCGGGAAACCAACAGCTACGAATGATGACTGGGGAATGAGCACGGGACATTTCAGATGTTGCGAAAACTACCTGCATGTATAAACGATAGTATGAGCGTCCGAGCCTGGAAAGAAAAGGTTCGCACGGGTGTAGAGCTACATATCTAAAATGGTTTCGGACTGAAGTTTCAGCGCTGGTGGTGTAAGGAGTGACGCAGAGGGATGGGATTTGGATGGACACACCAAAAGTCACATAAACCTGTCAACATGTTGCCAGTGCCAGCATCAGTCATACCAAATCCTTGCATCATCCACGTCTCTGATGGAATCAGATCCCATAACGGAGTAGCGTGTTTCTGGGGAAGCTGGAGAAGAGCACACCCAGTGGAAGATTGTGATAATATATGCAGGGACGCCAGTCACCTGGCAGTAGACTCTTTCATGGTCATACAACAGGTTCTCGTATGCTTAGAAGCGAGACGGTAACTGCTGCTTGAAGGCTGAGGCTGGAATTGTGAGGGTGTCTCCGGTTGTCGAGGAGCGTGCTCTTGGTGCCCAAGACAAACTCCTCTGCCGTACCTGGTGTTGAGACAACTATTCGATCGATCCGTGGAGGTGACAAGCCCGTTTACTGCATCAAATGCAACATAATCCAACAAGACCAACGACCCCCATGGTACTAGCTATTGGACGGGACGACCACACCAGAGACTGCCGCCGTTACATTGTATCTCCCAGTGTCGCAACGCGACTTCATCCCAGAGTTTATCCGACATGTCTCCAGCCTCCTTCAAGATTGTATTATGTTTGACGGGTGACGGTAAGTACTCATTATGGACCGGATGTCTGTGATGGTGATGTACATCAATATAGTCACTGTAGAGGAGATGATGTCCTCACGCATAACAGGGGTTATACTTGTATCCTTCAGAGTATCCGAGTTCCTTCATGAGACTTGTTGGCGCGTTCCGCATTGCCATCGGAACAGGCAAGCCGGTATCTGATTTTGCAGCTTCTTCCGCACGCTTATATGCCTCGTAAGCGCGTGTACTCTTTGGAGCCTCCGCAAGGTATGCAACGAGATGAGCCAGGTTAATCCGGCACTCTGGCATTCCGATTTGTTGACAGGCATGAAGGGTAGCGATTGCCTAGCTGTTGGTTAGTATAAATGTGGCATTGCCAAGTAGTCCACCTTCACCAGGGGCAAAGCTTGGTTATCCGCAAGCCCTACGTCCTCGCTGGCACAGACAACCATCCTCCGCGCAATATACACAGGATCCTCTCCTGCACAGAGCATCCGTGCTAGCCAATACACGGCAGCGCTTCCATGGCTACCTCGGATGCTCTTATGCAGAGCTGATATCATATCATAGCGACTGTCCCCTGTGCGGTCATAGGATGTGGACACCGAGTGGCGCATTGAGGCAATTACATCATCTTCCGGGATGTCTTTGGAATAGAGAACAAGTTCAAGTAAGGATAATGCAGTCCTTGCATCACCACAAGAGAGGGAAACAATAGATGATATCACCCGTTCGGTGATCTGGGAAAATGAAGGGCATGTAGACTCTTGCGAGTTGTTAGATGCTTGGGAGCTTCCACCTACGTCCTGTGAGCTCGAGGGCTCCACGTCGTGAGGCTTTCCAGTGCTGGGCATGCCATTAACCCGCCTTATTGCTCTCGTGATGATATCTTGTATATCTTCCTCGGTGAGACGGCCTAATGTCAACACGCTAGCTTTGCAGGTGTATAAACATGAAGTTTCAATATAGTACGACATACCGACATCGACTTAAAAGTGCGCTGGTCAGCTTAAATGATGGGTTCTCAGTAGTTGCTCCTATCAACTTGTCTTGGCATGAGTGACCATGCTGGAATTTACAAATACGGACATCGGCACTCTCACCTGTATTTGGCCCTGTTCAACGTAAGGTAGAAAGATATCCTGGGCGTACTTCATACGTAGAGTTTTTTTTTTGAGACGAGTCAGACACACCTGTTGCGCTTTACTGAAGCGATGGATTTCGTCCAAGAACAATACCGTCTTCCTGGAAAATAGTCAATGTTAACTCTGGTAGACCATTGGAATGCACCCTACTTTCCTGTCAAAGAAAGTATCCTCTTTGCCTCCTCGAACACCGCGCGAACATCGTTGATCCCTGATGAGGTAGCACTCAGCTCCTTGAATGTACAATCAGCCTCGCGAGCCAGCAGTCTAGAAAGCGTGGTCTTTCCGCAACTTATGAAGTATTCAGCATGATCAACGATCATTGGACAACTGACAGACTTACCCAGGAGGTCCCCAAAGTATGATGCTGCCAAGATTTCCACTACCAAGTAAGTTCATCAAGACCGAGCCAGGGTTCGTGAGATGTTTTTGTCCAACAAACTCGCTCAGGGCTTGTGGACGAAGTCTATCCGCAAGTGGTACACCCGCCCGTGCGACGGGTTCCAACGCTCTCACCCGTTTCGCTTGGGACTGCTGCGTCAGAGCGAGTGGCCCTACTTTTCGTTTAGTTCCCGTAGACACATCTGCATGTTTTGGAGAGGTGTCTAGAGCAGACTGTTTAGCCTCGCGACCCTTGACAAAGATTGGTGGAATCTTGCTTGCTGAATCATTCTTGCAGAGAACCTGCGAGGAAGCCCGAGCGTTGTTCGAGTTCGAGTCCTTCCCGACTACGTGCTCTGAGCATCCGCTGTCTATGTGCGCGTTGATCTCACGTTCTGAAACAGACAGCGAACAGATAGGGCTGCGAAGATAAAGCAGGCTTGGCTTCAGTCATTCCCATTGCGCCGCTGGAGATGCGCGGACCGACCATGTTACTGTCAATATTTTACATTACCTCCAGCGCCTGATTTAACTGTAGGGGATACGGAACATACCAGTAGACATGTTGTTTGCTGGTTGTGCCAGAACTGAATTGAGAGCTAATATGTTGGGTTGTATGTATCACAGGCTAATAGTTACCACGCAAACGTCTGAACGGGTCGAACCATATTCTCCTTGATAAGTCAAAGCAATCAATTACTTACTTAACCTATGTACTCGACGACAGTAGCACTTCCTACGGGTACTAATAGTCCGACACTACATAGATTGAGCGAATCCTTAAAAAAGCGAACGACAAAAACGAGTGGGTTAGGAACTTGTTGTGCTAAGAGAATCCGAAAAGCCCGCAAGAAGTCTGTGCATCGCTCTCAATATTTCTTCACCGCAGGCAGAGCACTATTTTCTACTGGTCCGAAGGTGCAAGGGAATCATAGACAGGACAGAGATTCTGCCAAGCAGCTACAGAGCAGTTCAGTTGCGTACAGTTCATACCATGAATGGAAACATACAGTTTACGGGATCCGCTTTCGTGGTTCCGTTTGGATCCTCAGCAAACACGACAGCCATGCCCCGGTACAAATGCCAGTCAATATGGCTACAATAACTATCAGCATTTTGCTTGAGATGAGCTATAGCACTACCCACCAATGCAAGAACCACGGTCCAGAATTGTCCGTGACAAAGCGAACAGTCACATTGTCCGTGTTGGCACCAATATTGACAGTGTCGCGTACGACGGGGTTGACGTAGTTATAGGCTGTGCTATTCGCACTCCTCACAACATAGAAGGCATGCTAAAAGGGACTATCAGGGGCAGAAAAATCAAGACCAGATTCTACTTACGCCATGCAAGTGGAACGGATGCTGTACCATTATCAGACACTACAAGGCACGAGCGAGACAGTACCCACCGGTGTGTTCAGGAATTCTGTGGGGAATGATAGCTCGATGACCTTGTTGTGCGGCAGCGTGTATACCAAACCATGAGGAGCCAGCTGCGAGGCAGTAACCGCACCACTAAGAATCTGCAACAAAACCGGAGTTGATGGTGATTCATAAATGACACCATTCATATAGAAAAGGAGAGTGGTGTTGTCCATAATGGAAACGATATTGATGGAAACGTCAGCACCGCCAGGGTACGGCAGACCAGGTACGGCGAGCGTCGTATTTAACGGATGGAGGTTTGTCTCGTCGAGAACATTATTGAGAACCCAAGTCCTGTTTGCGGGATCTGTGGCCGGAGCGCCCTCGTATCGCAGAATTCCAGAGTTCAGTCCATCCGAAAAATTCGAGGGGTAACTTCCCGGCAAAGCACGTATCCAGTAGTTGTCGACCGGCTGGTTGGCCTCCAGAATGAATGAGTATCGTTGCCCGACATAAACAGGTATTTGATTAACGACGAGCGGAAGCGTTTCCTGCCCGTCAGCTTCAATGACAGTCATGTTGTGCATGTCGATCGAGAGAAGAATGTGTGGTTTACAGGCCATGTTGACTACCCGCATACGGTACCGTTTCCCTTGTTGCACGGTCGTGACTGATAGATCCACATTTGGACCTCCGGGGTAACGTCCGAGCCCGTTGATGAGGATGCCAGCGGGGTTATCGGCGGCTGCTACATCATAGGCGTTGACGTGATACCTGTGCACGGACGTTAGTGGCACCGCCATACAATTCTTTCTGCTGACTAACCAGTCCATCAAGGTGAGGATGGTTGAAGCTAGAAGTGCATAAATAAGCACTCTTGCTATGGACACGTTGTAATAGCCTACCATCGTCAACGTCATACAGGTGACTGTAGGGGTCGTTGGGATCATAGAGAACCAGTGGGCCGCGCAAACCTTCGCAGTATTGAAGATTAAAATGGGAATGGTACCAAAACGTCCCTGCTTGACTGTCCACGGTGAAGTTATAAAGGAAAGATTTTTCGGGGGCGATTGGACACTGCGTCACAAAAGCCGTTCCGTCCATAGCGTTGCTATGATGTTGAAATATTCCATGCCAATGCTTGTGACCGAATCAGTTAAATCCAAGCCTGGATAAACTAAAGAAGAATCATACCACAGTTGTACTCTTATTCATGGACTCATCAGTGAGATCGTTGGTAACTTTGATTCTCAGGTTATCGCCCTGTGTGTCGTGGAATTGAGCGCTCGAGGGAAAATTTGGTTATCAATGTACCTTATTTGCTGCGACGAGAGGTCCAACGGCCGGAGAACCATTGATGACAATGGCACTTTAGAAGACATTTTCAGCAGGATAGAGTGGCGGTTGCCAGCGACGCGCACCTTCTGCTGAAGCCGTCGGGGGCAACCACGGCATTACTAATCACGAACTCTGTATCCTTGGTGGCCGCCGAGGCGAGAGTTGCCAGGGCAAGGAAGGAGGTATGCTTCAGAGCTTTCCCCCACATCACGACTGTGCGATGCCTGCCACTAACGCTCCTCGGCGGGTGAAATGGATGCTAGGGATCATTTTTCACCCAAGTACTTTAAGTACTCCGCCATTAACCGAACGACTTCATGACTTCGGAACAGGGGCGCTCGGCACTGAAGCGGCTGATCGGCTTCACTGCTTGTTCGGCTAGGAGCACCTTGGCTCCACATGTCAGCCATTACAGCCATTTAGGCTATACTATTTTGGTTGGACGAAATTTGACCTGGGGAGGAAGAACGTTGCAAAAAAGTCACGGCAGCATAGCTTGGGTTTGATAAAGATCACGAAGTAGGACGTACACAAGGTCGGAACATCCCCACGATGCCAGACATACACCGGACTGATTGGCGCGACGAAGGAGAGCTGAAACCTGTAGGAGCTTGTGCGCACTGTACAGGCTGGGCGCTGGGCGCTTGAGCCGTTGAACATTTCGGTCATTCTCACTTATAGTTATAAATGGTTGATCGGGCACAGTTGCTACTGACACGCACCGCTTTTACTTAAGTGGGATCAACTCATAAACCACACATTTTATAGAGTGGCGGGTTACAGATTCTGTTAGGTGTAAGCGTTTAAATTGACAAAGAAACGAAGTGCTGGGGCGACAATGTTACAGTTGCAAAAATCCAGACAGCAGATATCGATCATCCGCGCTGGGTAAACAAAGTTAATTCAGTCAGAATCGGCGCATGAATCTCCGCTTGAGATATCTGATCGTGCCTGCTTTGTTCTGTTTGTATGGTAACCGAGCTAACGTTATTACGGTGAGGCAATTCTCGGGTGCCCGGTTTGCTACCGAGCCTGAGAGGCAATTTTATTCTCTACAAGCTTAGTTTTATGGGGGCAGGGCGTTGCACAAAAACGAGCAATGGGCCTGCGTTCGAAAATGGGATCCTGAGCTATAAACTACCTATATATGTATACATATATCTCCCGCGACAAGCATCGTGCATTGGGTGCTAAAAACACTGTTTGTAAAGGATGGCGTCCAAAATTATTTCTTGCGTTTCGGTGCTAGAGTGACGAGATGACGCTCAATAAGTGACAAACCAAGTGATGAAACTTACCACTCTCTTTGGCGGCTGGTGCCTTGCGTTTTGTTCCCACCCTTTCATCACCCTTCGGGTTAGAACTTGCAAGGACACCTATCTCATTGGTGCATTGAGGGCAGAACCATTCACCATCTGGAACAGTTTGAAGTGGAGGGCTGAGACAGCCAAGGTGGTAAGGGTGGTCGCACTGGAGGGCAGGTGATGCAGTGAATGGAGGTACAGAAAATGGTAGGCACTGACTTTGTCGCACTCCAAAGGCGAATCGTCATCGCCATTATCCTTCCCACAAACTAAACAGAGTTCTGGAGCATCTACTTCAATGGGGTGCCGAGGAAGCTCGGAAAAGCCATCGTTCGGCTTCGCCAAGAACAGCGTGGTGTGCTGCCCCGCTGCTATGCTGGAGAAAGAGGGGTGCAGTGGGAAATAAAGGCGACGCAAAGATAAGTACCAACCTGAAGACCTCGATACCGGACAGGGGCTGGTGGCGAGCGGGTTTAGTCGCACTCTTGGGTTCGTCCGGGCCAAGACCAAGTTCGCCTGGAGGTACCCTGAGAAGACAAAGGGGTCATTACCTCAGACTCTCGTACCATTGGCAGCATTTTGGCCGTAAGCAACGGTCATAGCATTTCCGTCTTCATCCGTGGTCAGTGCAAAGTGAGTCACTCCTCCACAACTTGCTGTCGATATCTTGCACCCCCTGCAGCGAACTGGTGAGTTCACGCTATTTGAAAAGGACGTCCACGTACATCAAGTCCTGAATAAAACGGAACGAGGAGTAGGGGGAACCTGCAGAACCTGCAACAAAACCATAATTTGTTCGACAAGCAAGCACGTGTGTCCTCAATGTCCCTACCTTCGCCGCTGTTTTTCCACTTTCGCCGCGACCATCAGTCAGAATTCCTTCACATTAAAACCGGGCGTACTTTGCCTGTCATCCAATACATCCGTTGCTTGTCTATAACGACACTATTTGTTGGCCCAGCAATCACTTGTGCTCCCATAGTTACCTCATTTGGGCCAGCAAACTTGGAGGAAAAAAAGGTCGGTGCTGGAAACACTACGTGAGAATGACATACTTGAGGGACAACCTTGGGAATCAGTGCATCTTGCTGGTTCCCAAGGCCTAATCGACAATATCCATTGTAACCCCACACATAAACCACTCTAGAAGACTTATCTTCAGAAAAGAGAGAGACGGGACATAATGTGACCGCCTACGGACCCTTGAGAATCAATAGCAATACTATGTTGTGGACCAGAAGCGATGTTCGTAATCACTTTGTCGTCGAGACCCTTGACAGGTACTAAGGCGCAATCCATCAGCAAGAATATAACCTGCAAACGAGAAACGACGCGTAACTCGGATTCGCTTCGATGTCGAAGGCAGTCTTGTTACCCGTCGTGATATGTTCACCCGTCCTCCCATTCCCAAGCTGTCCTTTTTCACCACTTCCAAAAGAAAACACTGAGAGTATAATTGGGTGTTTAGTTAGGAAAGGAGGAAAAACATAGATTACCCAAGCATACCTCTTCCACTCTCCGTTAAAAGGATCGAAAAGGTAATTCCGGCAGCTGCTTTGACGACTCGCTGGCGATGTCCATCGAGATATGGTCCGTCAATAGCCTTGAAGCTCGCAACTTGGGGCGATATGGCGTGCCCACACTGTATCCAAATGCATTCATTACCGAAGAATAGAGGAACGGCCATCAATATCTCTCACTTGTCCGAAATTATTCGCACCAGCCGACCATGCCTGACCTGTGCTATCCACCAACAGCGAATGACTCCGTCCACAGGCAGCATGCACGAACTTCGTGCCTGCTTTCGCCCCGATTTCGGTCGGAAGTAACCGCCTGGGTGCGTTCTCGGATATCGAGTCCGCCGCAGTCACGCCTAGCGCACATTGGGGTCCGTTTCGACCAAACATCCATGCTGCGCCGTGCATGTCAATCACTATGTAATGGCACGCGCAGCAGGACCCATGGATGGAAGTTATTTTGACATTGCTGAGCGAGCGGAGGATGTGGGGTTCGAGGAGGTCTGGCCTGCGATGCACGTAAGTCTATGTAAGTATAACTACGGCGAACGAGGGATATGACGCCCGTACGCGTCTGGGTTGCCTTCGCCTTTTCCACCGCGTTCTTTGCGACCAAGTTTTGGCCTGTAGACCGCGTCAAGAACTAAGTACATCCGCAGCATTCTCTGAGAAGCATGACCCGTACCAGTCAGTCCCTCCACAGATCAACACTGCCAAGCGTTCAATCAGTAGTTCTTCCTCGCACCGTGGTAGTCGTCCCGGCAGCACCGAAGAACGTAGTATCCACGATGAATGACACAATGGACTTACCTCTGCCCCACTGCAACTCCCTGGTCTCTTGGGAAACGGACGAAGTCATACTCTGTACCGGCGTTCAAAACAAAAAGCTCTTTGCTCGAGCGCTAATTGGGCTGTCACCGAATTCAACCATAATTGCTGATTTGGGACGAACGGCAATGCTAACTACACGCTCTGTCTACGACCGAGAGAACAATGTACAGTACTCGTGAGCAATCTACGGCGCGCGGAACTATCTGAGCGATCGACAAAGAGAATCCAGTCATCGGTGTTATAGATGCTAGACAGCCTTCACCACCGCTGTTCAATTTGCTGAACCAACAATAACTAAACCCACTGAGCAGTTGAATAAAGGGAGTTCCATATCTACAACCCACGCATCGTAGTCCCCTTCCGCACTAGGCACAGTCAGAAAGTGTAAAAGGAAGAGTCAAAACACTTGGGAGAACGTGCGAAACACTTGATAAAAATACTGACTTCATAATCATTGCATGTTGGGATAGTGCTATTCCTGTGTGTAAAAATATCGGAAATGGAGGAATCGAAGGTTCGGCTTTATTTCCTTTCCCCTGTTTAGCTTTACCCATACCCTAGGGGCTGATGAGCACCGTCCGTTCAGATCCGACAGAAATGGAATCCATTATTATCGTCAGGGACATGTCTGGATCTGAGTTGCCTTTCAGCGTCCACGGTCACCTGTCCACCAGCCGCACCCTACTGCGTTGATAGTACCTCCTCCAATCACAGAGGCACTGCACCCGTGGCATTCTTGGTTCACCCGCTCTTGCGACGAAGTGCTGCTCTTTGGCAGCCTTGCAATTATTTTTCTCCTGTGCAAACGCCAACTCAAATTCCACATTGGATCAGAGGAAGAACGACTGCTAACATTGTATCCATTGCGATCCTGATAAGCTCCAGGTATAGTCTACAAGAGTGGTGCCTCTTCAACACCGACTTCTTCAAAAGTAGGGTCCAGAGGCGCGTTGCGAAAACTGCTACTCTGGTGGCACCCTCGAGGATCCAAGAGTAGGGCATCACCAGGCACGTACTCGGTGTGGAACGCTGTTGAAGAATAAGGGACTCCCAACACCGATCTCGGACGGATAGTAGTAGGACCATCTTCCTGGAGAACAAAGTCTGAGATATTGGTTGTGGCATCTGGTGATATATATGCTCGTCGGCGGTGATGGAAATCCGCTCGCATCTGCATTCACATTCGTGACGGACTCGCAATACGGTGTCGTGGTACAGATGTAGTTGCAAATTCGTGTGGACGAGCGGAACTAGAGGTGATAGCCTTCGGAGGCAGGATCGTCCAACATGGGACTACTGTCAGACCCACGACCATGGGTGCGTATCTGTATGGATGCGACGAAGCGACCGAGCCACGCGCGCAGAGGGGACTGTTCCAGTGTGCCCAAATGATGAATGGGGGCGTGATGCGATTGGGCACCGAAATAGGATATCGATGTCGGGTGACAGCTGCGGATAGGAGCAAGCGCCTGAATGCTTGCGAAATCAGTTTTGGTTTGGGTGTTGTGGACGGAACATAGCTACTATCGCCAGTGCCCACCGCTAAATGACACGGACAGATGAAAATAGAACATTCCGATGTGACACAGGCTGTGCATTCTCGTAGAGGCTGGGATTCTTCAGAGTTCGAGCTCTCAACGCAATTCCGTGTAACAGTAGTGTCACGGATATATTTCAATTGGATGTAATCGGTCAGGGAGTGGCCCTGGGGTAGGGATTGGAGCTGAGATAGCAGCACAGGAGTCCACATTCGCAAGTCCAAACCCGGCTACCAATGCCGGAGGGTGCCATTCCTCCAATTCATCACCGAAACGAATAAACCAAAGCAGACGATTCGGCTACCAGAAATATGACGAAGTCAGCTACGCATTCTCACCGACATCTTAGTGAGTACTCCTATCCGTAAAACCTTAAATGCATCGAGCTCGAGTACGGACATCCTCCCCTATCTTATTTGCCGTTCTCAGTTGGGGCTGCCGCGGAGCTTGGATGTTGTTGCAGGAAGAGGGTGGTAAGAGATCAGGAGCTGGGTCACGGCCCTGCGTATGATCAGCAGCACAATCAGCCTTACGATAACAGGGTATTTTGGTGAGCTGTGGGAGACGAGTCATCTGCATCAGGAACGGGGGAGACGCGAAAATCAGTGTACGTCGGTGACATTGGTGGACGTTCTGCGCCGCTTCCCGCCTCGGTGTGGGAATGGTAAATGAGAGTGATGTGACGGCTGCCGACATTGCAAACGCGATCCTGAAAGGCGTGGATTGCGAAGCACGAATATTGCTATTGGGCGTCGTCAAGGTGGGGCTGTGTCGCTGATTGATCGGGGTGGATGTCCGCGGGGATGCTATACACAGGGGCATCAGGGCTGTACGATGAGTCGCTGAAACTTGAAACGAGCGGAAGTGCGGAGGGCTCGAAATGGGTGGAGGCGGCGGCGGCGGAGAAAGAACGGGTCCGGGGTCGTGCACAAAATCCACGTCCTGTCACGGGTGTAAGGATAAGCCTATCACCGAAACAGGGGAATCCGTTGCTTCGTTAGGGTGCTGGAGGTAGAGAACGAGAGACGAAAAGAAAAAAATCGAAAGAAAAGGGAAGATGCACATCAACAGATCCAAACTGATGTGGTCTACCCAACCCGTCTTCATCGTGCGCGCCTTGCCCTCTTGTCCAAAGTATTATAGGTGTTACACAATCCTTTCATGTTGGTCCCGACTGGGTCTCCCAAAACTCGCGGAAGAGGGACAGGAGATGGGGAAAGGTCTGCAGAGGCTGGAATGCCAGCGAGAGAGGATGATTATGTACGTGGCCCCAGTCGACTTGGATTTGTTGCGCAATGATTTAGCGAAAATCATCTTGGCTCGGCCGGATCAACGATGGACACTGCACAACAATCCATGCTTGTCAGTTGCGATGTGGACGGGTAGGTGGTGCGGGCGTCCGCGCCAATTCCGTTTCGTGTCCATTTGTTGTCTTGGGTAATTTCCTGCGTCATTCACCCAGGTTCTCCTGATCTTGATTGGCAAGTCGGCCTTCCGCTTGACTCGATGGGGGCAGAAATGTGAGCCAACTTTCCTTGTCTATTTCCTTTGCCTTTCGTGCGCCTAAGACACGGATATGAGCGAGACAAAACACGATGAATAGCGGAAGCAGCGCATGAAAAGTACTCGTTTCGATTCTGCATTGGCTCTGAACTAGGGGGGGATCCCATATTGTTATTGTAATCATCATCCTCGTATTAGGACTCGTTAGTTGGAGGGTCTTGGTCTGGCACTAGTACATGTCACCAGTGATCTTCCTGACGGGTCTTCGGCCCCGGGAGAGTGCAACGACAACAGGGACCGTGCATGCCAGGTGTCTGCTTTGGTGATAACAAGTTCGTGCCCTTGATCGTGAAATAGGATTATGGCTCAGGGGCACAGCCACAGTACTGTTGGCTTCTCTCCACGATGGCTTCCTCCGTGTCAGAGTCAACCTACGAGTCACAGAATGACGCACGACTCGACCAGCTACATTCAAAGCTCCAAACGCTACGAGGGGTGCGCCCTGAGACAATGAATGATGCTGATATGTTAAATCTCAACGTTCGACGCTGAACACACAGGTCACGACCGACATATACGACGATGCAGAGAGACAGAATCGCATGCTAGACGATACCGTACGTCTGCATCTCCACTTATTCTTCCTTCGGCCTTGCTTACTGGTCCATGACATTGACAAATCAGAACGACACTTTCTCCTCCTTCACTGCCTCACTTTCCCACTCCTCCCGCCGCGCCGCGCACGCCTTCGGCTTGTCGTCCACAGGGGGTGTTAGACAGACACGGATCATCGCATACGTCGTCGGAGGCTTTCTATTGTTGTGGATGGTTTGGAACACAAGAGGGTTTTGGTGGAGCTCAACGGAGGGTGGGGTGTAGTGCCTGACGCGGATCAGAGTATTGGCGGCTAGGTAAGAAGCAGAATTTACCATTACTGATGAACTGACCAGTGGCATTCTGGATGCTAGTACTTAGTGCGTGCTTGATATATCGGTGAGACTCTTGTCCGATTCGTTTCTGAGCTGTTAGATGTGAAGTTGGTACCCGCTTCTTGTAACTTAATTCATCTCCCTTCCAAGCGAATCATTGATGACCTGGAATGTCCATCAGTTACTTTGCATTGTTCCACAGTCCTACATCAGCAACTACATAGAGCGATGATGTTCATGCATGGCCCCCTACTACTATGTAGGGAATGTACAGGAGGCCTTCTATCGACGAGGAAGGATTTGGCTCATGCGATATTCCCCGTTGCTGGCGGACCTTATTTTTCAGCCCGTTCGTTTCATACCCCGGTTTTGAGCTTGAAGCGCGCGCCGGCTGTGGTCGTCTCGCTAGCCCGTGCCGCGCCCTTGGGTTTCTAACTCGTTCAATCGAGGATGTGTCTATAGGTGACTATACAATTGACGGCTTGTATCGCCTGCAGCACAAGTGACTACTGGTTATTGTTGATGTAGGGCTCGTGCCGCCAACGTGTCAGGTCAATCGGATAGGGGTGCGGTGTACCCGATGTGCATTAGCCCGCGTCAGCGGCACTTCGTTCTGCTGGCAATCGAGTGAACTACTCCTTTCGAAACTTCAAGGGCGTCTAGGCTTCAAGGCAATTGCCCAGCGAACTTGAGCAACCCGGGGGTACCGAGATTGACCTCCCGCGAAAACTGTGCGGATGATGATATTGCAAATCGACCCGAGCTTGTCCGTGCGGCGAGTTGCAGCGTGTCTCTGGCATGATGACATTCAATTCCAACACTCTTTCAGTCCCCTCGCTGATGCCCTCGAACTAGCAGGAAATATTTACTTCTCATTGACCAGTAAGCAGCCGACGAAACTTTTCTGGATAATTTTTTGAAGTTATCCAGCTTAGTCTACGTCGTCTAATTTTACCTGCCAGGCAACAGGTTCATTACCAGTCATCGTATTTATCCATGCGCAGATATCAGTCTCAGTGCTCCCCCCCACCTCCCGTTCGTGGCAACCTCTCGAGCTCTGGAACATCGGGGAATTCGAACCAGGTCACCGCTAGACACTGCAGCCACGAACACCACTCAGGAGCTCAAGGGAAAGGACAACAACTTCAGCGAGCTCCAACCCGAGAAGTATGTAATCTACGATCTCTTGTTATTTTGGTCGGCTTCGGATGATTGCATTGGACAAGATTAGAAGGCACTGATGTATCAGCACCAAAACCCGTACCAGCTGCGGTCGGCGAAAATGTCGACATGGATCTTCTGTCGCGTCCAATCAACACGCGGGCGCTGTCGACCTCGTCAGTGGCGCCAATACCGCACTTAATCGAAAACTTCGGTGATAGTGTACGTATTTCAAACCTTGTGAAAATTTAATGAAGTCGCCGCCACTCTTGCGAACGTAAATGTTTCATATTTATATCCACACAATGATTCCCTGCGTGCTCTAGGACCTCTCTTGGGTGTCTATGATGTACTCCCTTTCGGCTTCAACAATGCTGATGGCGACGCATCCCCAGAGAAACGAATAGGAAGGAACATCTTCTCCGAAACGTCGACTATCGTCGACTCATGGGTAGGTCAAGGCCTTCGATGACTTGACGCAGAAATAGTGAGACCACGCGCTGTGGGAAGGTCAGATTCAGTTGTTCCGCGTATTTGAGGACCTGTCTGCCGTAAGCTATATCTTCAAGGCTCAGATTCTCGGACTCCGTATGGAGTGAAGCATCACCGGTAATATAAGACAAGGGGTCGATAAGGGGGTCAACTTTCTGCTTGCAAGCTCATACGTCTCCACGGTCGGCACCGCATGCTTCACACTCTGGGACTCCTAATGAACTTGGACTGTCTGCTCGTGAGTTGCACCAAACAGTACCAGGCTATAACAACGCCCATATCACATCCTGCATAAATCATAGTAACCACATAGACTACTCGAGAATCCGTCCACCAAGGTACAAGGTACGATCAAATATCCCCAAGCACTCACCCCCTTGTCTCACATGACTCAGGTCCACACCCTCCCGACACCTCCACACCTCTGACACGCGGTCAGATCAAATAAGAATGAGACATCCGTACCCGCCCCTCCGCATCTCAAGCACATTTGTCCGCCGAGACGGGGATCGCCTGGTGGGATGGGTTGGGCATGTGGGACTGGTGGAGATGTACCCATCCCGAGAGACGGATTGTAGATATAGTAGGATGGGCCGCTAGCTTGCGGTGTGGGCTGCTGACGCATACGACGATGAGGGAGGGAGTGAGAGGGGCGGTTCCGATATGGAGCGGAGGTGTGGTGCAGATGGACGCGGCGGCTGTATGTGGGGTGAGTTTGGATTAGAGGGAGGAACGATGCATCCCATTCGAAGGGCGACCACTCGAGGCTGGGTTAGTAAGGTAAAGCGGGAGGGGCCGTTGCATTCTGCTATTGGAAGTCGAGTCTGACGAATGGCCAAGGTGCATATGCAAGTGCACCCGTGTACGGCTTCCCGTACTTTTCCCAACACTTTCGACAGGGATGTGATGGGTCGTAATCTTTATACCCGGTATTATGGCCTTGATACACGCGGGTCAGTTGGCGAAGGAACAGGGAGGGATATCGAGGAGAAGTAGACGCACATTTCCAACACGCATGGCCTTTTGGGATAGACCAACAACATCCCATCCCTTAACAAGGGATGGCCTGGTACAGGTACTCTTGTCGGACGCCCGTCGTCCGGTACGTCAAGCCGTGATGGCGGTGAGGCTGGTGGGCTGATGGGAGATACAGGCCCGGGTGCGCGTGCAGGCGCAGGAGGTGCATACGACGGCGCATAGGGACCCTGGGGATTAGGCGGGTATGATGATGCATACGCACCCCTATTCACTTGCTGGGCTGCTAACACCCTGTCATCGTACGCACCCGATAGGGCGTCGACGACATCTCTGACTGTATTGACAAGGTTGCCAATCAGCCCGCCACCGCTGCTGCTGCTACCAGGTGTCTGTCCTTGTGGGTACTTTACAGCGTGCATCCGAGAGCTGGTCCAGGTATGGTGTTGCGGGGTGTAAGGCCGAGATTGGGATTGTGGACGAGGAGGATCGGAGCGGTAAGCTTGACCGGGTGCTTGGTACCATTGTGGTTGTTCCGTCGGAGGACTCAGGACGATGTCTGGAGTAGACATCGGTGTTGGCATGGTACGAGATGGGAGTGGGGGCGGCAGCCTTGATGGCTGGGATGGTGGTGGTTGAAATGGCCTTCGCGGACCTACTTCTATTGTTTCCTCGCCAAGAGCTGGGTCTGCAGCGGGAGTATAAGCTGGGGGAAGATCCTCTTCGAGCTCTGGCAAGGTCGGTCTTTGTTCTGCATGGCTGGGTGATCTGCGACTGGCAGATGTTGGTGGTTGCAAGGGTGATGACATGGATGGGCCTGGAGCTGAGGAGGGTCGAGCCGGAGCAGATCTGAATAGATGCCTGGTCGACAGCATCCTGGCTGGTAAGTCATTAGTAGTAGAGACTGCGCAGTGACTGCACCCCTCAGTCGGGGGGTCGATTAAACCCCACACAGTAAACCCATTCAGATATTGAAACATGCTCATATGTGTATATAGCCATTAGTTACAGTAAGTGCACGAACCCGTAAATGCACAAAAAGCAACACGAACAGGAAAAAAAAAGCAGCCATCGACGACAGCGACAATCCGACACGAACCATCCAGTTCGTCCCTTGATCATCTACAATTCAATCTTCCTCGTCACTCTGAGCATCCGTGAGCTTGCTCAACGTCAGCCCATCGAACGGTTCTACACCCGGACAAACGCAAGAAAATATTAGTCCGACACCGACATAGGATTCTACCAGAGTAACACCTACGCCCTGGCGAATCTCCATGTCTCGCATGGTACGCCCCCAACGACGGCGACGGCGTCGGTGGCATTGAACTCGTTGAGGAGGTCAGTGACGCATTGAATGGCGAGGGTGTGCTGGGCATAGAATAGTAGAGCGTACGCGAAGGTGTCGAGAGTGGTGAAGAGGTGTATAAGGAGGATGTGCGCTGGGGGGCTCGGGGACCCATACTTGACTGTGTATCCATCCCGCGTACAAAATAAAATAAAAGGCGTTCATCAATCAAAGGATTGCCTCAAATACCCAAAGTAGAAAAACGGCATGATACACACAGCAGGCGATAAAATTGAACGTCGCTTTTTCTGACTCTGAGGCGTAACTTGCAGGGCTTTTGCAGGAGAAACATGTGTGGAGTGTGGTTTTCGGGGGTATCTTAGCGCGTAGGCAGCTTGGGCGGTGTTCAGAATCAGAAGGGCTAAGAAACCTAATTCTGGACAGCAGTAGATCAACTTTGGTCGAGTGTAGGTGACGTGGATTATGGGCACATACCGGTAGCGCAAACTCCCCACAAAAACCCTATATCGCTTTGTCCACGATCACGCACGACATTGGCAGCCGTCCACAACGAAGGAAGAGGTAAAATATGTGTGGTCACGACCAGCGCGACCAAGCCAACGGTAGAATTGCGAAGACGGATGAGGGCCTCGTTTTTGTAGGGCTTGATGCAGTCGGGAATGTCATTGGCTTTGGACGCTGAGAACACCCCAGGGACATGCGGAGAGCTCGAGGGGGCCATCGTCAACGACTTGCCAGTCCAACGGGGCCACCGCCAAATACGGCTGGCCACGTGCACGTGACATGCCCAAATCACCCGCTGCAACTCGGAACTCGATGTCACCGTCTGACAATCAAAGATCTGTGTTCATTGATATGTGAGTCAATGAGAGAACTTTCTTTTGGATCACGGTCGGTTGACCAGTGGGTCTGGCATGTAATCCCCGCAGAGTGGAGCATATTTCTAGATTGATCGAAGACAGACATATGGACGGCGGACGAATTTAGGGTATGGCATAGCCTTTTCTAACAGGCGGACATGCCCTTTCTTCATTCTAGCAATGACATGCCTCTAGTACAGTCATTGACTTTGCAATTGATGATACGGTGAGCCGCGACATCAAGCAACCTGCTCTTTCTTCTCAGTGAGAAGTCTCTGGTAGAGGACCGGGCTAATCTGGGGAATAACTTGGGTTTGGTTCTGTTTCTAGTTAGATGGGAAGTGACTTTGCTTCCCCTCTTCCTTACCATGCCACCTAACGCTTAAATGTCGAATCGGCTTTCAAGGGGTTCCACTGTAAGTGCGGCACAGGAAGTACACTCACGTGGACAGGTATCCTATTAGAACGGTGGTCCCGCAGCATGTAGTATGACTCACCGTCCACAGCGGTATGGTGTATATGCTGTAACCTGCGTTCCACGATGTTGTCGATGTGCACGGGGCTTTACGTTCTCGGAATGGTGTTGCGCTGATATTGCTCACCGTGTACGAGTAGCTCAGATCATGAATGTAAGTATCAGCAGCACTCGACCTGAAAAGGACGGAATTCTCTTCCATTCCCCTTGCACGTTCTCATGATCCACCAACCCTGCGCTGTACGGTAAGCGTCTTCGATACATACATGTAATGCCAGTCAATCATGAGGGGCAGGCCCAACGACCATGACTTGCTACTTAATATACTGCCATCCAAGGAAACACGGCACAATCACGGATGGGTCGTCCAGGTGATTGTTTCAGGCTCTTGGCGCCTTTGTATTTCAAGTCAGTTTGTAGGTGGGCGGTACAGCTATTACTACCTGCTACTTTCGGCTTTCCGCGTGTCACCGGTACCGCCTTTCTGTCAGGGCCGCTGGCTGTGGAATAAGTTTTTACACCTAATCAGAAAACGATTTGGCAAATGTTGGGCTAGCGGCAGCAAAGTGCCACCGAATGCCTCCAGTCTTGCAGGGAGGCACACGGCCAAGGTGTCAATTGGCATGTGGATTCCGACCTGTCTTCATTGGCAGTATATTAGGGTTTTGCTGTGGAAAGGGTCGTATGTACACGTACTTTCACCACGTTGCGTCTAAGTACATACGAGAGTTAGGGAAATTGAATTGTCCACCTGAAACTTTGTTATTTTCCCAAGGAGCCTATCCGAGCCCAGGTCGGACAAATTCCCATCTTCGCTAGTTTCAGTCATGCCGCCTGTGCCAACAAAGCCCAAGTCAAAGCACAAGTCGACTCGCAGAGACCTCGAGGAGCTCGGATTCGACGGTAGCCATGCACGGGAGATCGAACAAAAGAGGAACAGTGGACAGATCTCGTGTGCTGAATGCAGGAGGTGCGTGTGCGATCATCGCGCGTCACTCGGGTACACTGTGTGAAGCTTGTTGACTGACTTCCACACCACTTCTACTTGGCCCGCTATGCATATCTGAAGACTCAAGATCAAGTGTGACAAGCAGATTCCTTGTCAGTCTTGTCGGGTGAGTGCACTCGTTTCTTCTCCGTCCCTCGGCACTCTCGCGCCACGGTAACCACTAACGCCTTTTCACACATATTCATAGCGAAGGGGTTGTGCAGCATTATGTCCCAATGGTACGTCCCTTTTCCTTCCACTCCCATGGCTTCATCCGTCGTTTTGTCCACAGGAAGCCTTTCTACGGGTCAAGGAACTCGGTATGACCCATCTATTGCTGTTTGACGCCGAATTATCTTCTGAGCGCCCATACCGTAGGTTCGTCCTTGCGGCGACGGAACACCTCCACCGTCAGATAGCCAAAATGAGCGAACGAATTCGGCAACTGGAAGATGCACTGGGTGAGCTCCAGGCCCGGCATTCCAAAGAACTACACCCGCTTCTTCGGCCTGACCTCTTGGGGGCATCTCAACATGATGATGACCTCGGCCTTTCCTCTGCTGCTGACCCCGCAGTCGTAGAGCGCGCTCCTGAATTAGTGGAAGCATTGGGTACTTTGTCCATCTCGGACAGTGGTGCACCTCGCTTCTTTGGAGCCACGGGGGGTTCACATGTAAGTATTGTTACAAGTCGTATGTATACTTTTTCTCAAAGTTGACTTCTGTAGTGTCTATTGATGGTGAGCTAGATCCAAGCTTATACTATCGCATCTGTGATGATGCCTTCTAGAGCGATAATTTACCCTTGCAAGACTTTACGGACGGTTCATCTGATTCGGCGAGGGACTCGAAAAGTCCAGAGCTACCTCATAAAATCGAAATGTTCATCCCAGCTTTCCCATTTAAACCCGCTGATTCGACTCTGAGCGTAGAAGACCTGGTCAACGACTGCCTTCCTACCTGGGAACGAGCGTGTGTGCTGAGAGACGCTTACTTCGAACAAGCGAGCTGGCTATTTCAGAGCGTGTCCCACGCTCAGATATCGGAGGAGCTGCTGCCCGCGTACTATATGAACGGCGCACGTCATGTTACGACAGCGGGCAATAACCCTCACCTACTCGGCCTCCTTTTCCTTGTTCTTGCGATTGGTGCTTTGCTTGATCCAAACCAGGAACCTAGGACCTCGGAGGCAGCTCGTTACCACCAGGTTGCGCATGCTGCAATCTGTCTTCAGTCTGTGATGGAGAAACCATCTTTGGAGACGATTCAAGCGTTGCACCTTCTCAGCATATACAATGCTTTGAGCGGGAATGAGTTCGCTGGCAAGGAGACGAGTATGGAGACGTCTTGGTCCTTGGTGACCCTGGCTGCGCATCTTGCTCACACGGTGAGTTCGCCAGTGTTCTGATTTGATTGTACATGATACTTACAAACCATTTGGTCAGCTTGGACTTCGTAAGTATTGGTGGAGATGAGGGACAGACCCGCAGGCTGACCAAGGCTCTGTTGTTCTAAGACCGCGATAGTCTTAGATGGGGGCTATCGCCTAAGATTACTGAAAGGCGACGGATCGTGTTTTGGGATCTGTTTGTGGCAGATGTTTGGAACGTAAGTTGGGTCTCTGTCCGTCTATGTACTGGCTGATTGTGGCGGTGCTACTGCAGTCTCTCGAAGCTGGGAGACCTCCAACTTTCTCTCTTCCATACATTGATTGCCAGTTCCCTGGAGGCGGGTCACCACATGATAAGCCTCACACTGGCTCTGATAAACAGGCTTTCTGTTAGTTTCCCTCTTTATTCGCTGCTTTGGCACTCATATTGGTCGGCGTTCGTACAGATGGACCTTGGACTTTGCGCTTCGCGTCAGATTGTGTTGCAGATGTCGCTGCACGAACACTGACTTGCGATGCCCCAAGTTATTCCACTATCCTCGAGCTCGACCATAAAGTGCGCAATTTCCCCGTCACTGAAGTTGTTGAAGAGTTTGTTGCTGCTGCGTCTGGCGCTACCCCAGCGAGAACCGTAGACAAGGACATTGGTGTGATGGAGTCTATGGGTCGTTACGTCATGTCCAATGCACGGGAAGTCAGTGAGTCGCATTCATTCATGTTTTTGGTAAGGTGTGTTCAGTTGACAATGATGGGTCTGTCTGGTTAGTCTTGCTTTACATCCATCGGAGCTACTTTGCACAAGCTATCATCGAGAATCCCACCAATCCTCTGAAGAGTGTATACACACCATCTTTCCTTGCAGCGTATCGGGCGTCCTTGACGATCTTGCATACTGTCAAGGCACAATATGACCTCCATCCGGAACTCACTGCTAGGCTTTGGCCTATATGGACGTATGCCTTTTCGGCTGCTGTTAGTTCGCCACATTTTTGTCGTCTTCCTGCCATTTTGATGCTTACATGATGGTTACGCTAGATCGTGTTCGGAACGATCGTGACACGTGGTCCGCGGTCACCTATGGCATCCGAAGCGATGAAAGAGCTTCGTGATGCTTGTATTCTTTTCTCCAAAGCATCGTCATATAGTCGGAGAGCACAAAAAGCACTCGTAAGCTGTCGGTCTTGTTGCTTGTACCCGGATACTCATTTTCGCGGTAGCCCATCATCACCAGATTGACGGAGAAGGCACATAATGCTCTACTCCATGCACAGAGCGATATGCCGAACGAGTTGGGTCAGCAGTGGGGTGTCACTGAAAATGAGGATAATGATGAATTGGCCATTTTTGCGGGCCGGATGAAGTTCGTGTCAATAAAAAGTCAGGCGACAGGTGGGGCGTCGGAGCGATCCCCGAAATCCGATGGGTCGATCAGGCAGTCGAGTATTAGTCCACCCGTGTCGCCGCAAAAGCAACATCAGGTCGAGACTTCAGTGCCACGGCCGTATGGTCGTGAACAGTTGGGTTCCGCATGGGCTCAGCAGCCTGGTTCTGCGGCTGGTCTTGGGCACTCGCAAGATACGCCAACTTGGGATCGGTCGCTTTATCCGGATGCTTCATCCCAGTCTGCCCTCATGAAATTACCACCAGCATCACTGCAAATATCTCCTGCTCATATGCCGTCGCATGGTGGGCCTATCCCGGGACCATCTTCGCGTGCGTGGTTATCCGAGCCATCCAATCCGTACCCGATGGCCAATCTTGGCGCACAGGGCCATTCACAAGGGCATCATCCGCACCAACACCGGTACGACCAACAAACGCATTATCCTTTGACGCCTTCCACGTCATCTACTGTATCCTCGTATTATGATCATCCTCTCGCTAGCACCAGTGCGCATCATCACCAAAGCGGGCCCCAAGCTTATCCATCCACCTCCACACATCTGTACACGCAACCAAACCCTCACCAGCCAATGGAACCGCTTCCTTGTCGTCAACCTCCACACCAATACGCACGTCAACCCACACACCCTCGTCCACACCAACCCCAACCTGTACCACTTGCCCCGCCCGAACTCGCCCAACTCGGTCTCGTTGCACACGAATCAGGACTTGACCAGCGATGGACATCGTTCATGCGCGAATCTGGTTTTTTCGATGGGTATGGTTACAATGGCTGATATCAGCCACCTCGTTGATGTGCTGCTCTTCTCTGGGAAAGCTTTCCAGTTTGTTTCGTGGGCCTGGTGGTTGTGTACCCTCGGAGTAACAGATGTTTATCTAGGATTACTGTAAAGTTCAATTTGTGATGTCCGTGGTTTGGATACTGTAGCTGCTGAAATTTCCTAATTTTGTTCTTGTTCATCTGCTCACACCACAGATTTTAGGTTGCTTTTAATGATGAATGGACTGTGAATGCTGTACTTGAAATGTAGTTTATCATTTGATGAATGACCAGATTTCAAGTGTAAATGCACTGTGAAATGTTTGAGATGACTTCAAATTTTGGCATGCATTCTGTCTGTGATGATCTACTGTAGATGCATGCATTGATGAAGGAATATGAGTATTATAGCCAACCTAACACTGGTAACAAGACTAAGCTACAGGACAGGGCCAACATGAAGATGTTTGTGGGGTTGCAGAGGGAAACCCAGAGAGGAATCTGTAGGGAACCTAATATTCTACTTTCTGGAGTTCACCCTCACCTCTGAGGGCAATCTGCCTTATATGGAAGGTTGCCTGAAGGCAACCTCACAGCCACTGAGGGCAACCACATAGGAGGTGCAGGCAGCCTACACAGCCACTGAGGGCAACCTGCCTTATATGGAAGGTTGCCTGCAGGCAACCTCACAGCCACTGAAGGCAACCACATAGTAGGTGAAGGCAACCTACACAGCCACTGAGGGCAACATGCCTTATATGGAAGGTTGCCTGCAGGCAACCTCACAGCCACTGAGGGCAACCTACACAGCCACTAAAGGCAACCACATAGCAGGCAAAGACAAGCCACAGTCACTGTTAGCAGAGAAAATAAGCAACCAGTTGCTTATTCTGGACACAAGATGACTAGCAAGTGATTAGCAGAAAAGCAGACATAGTAGTGACTACTGACTACCTGATGAATATGACTAGCAAAAATAAACAACCAGTTGCTTATCTGGATGGAAGATAACTATCAAGTTGAGAGGGCAACTTGTACAGCCACTGCAGGAAACTATACAGCCCCTGGGGGAATTATAATTACAAACTCCCAACCATAATTTGGGGGAAATAATGCTGGGAGTTGATAGATATGTCCATTGGGATGTCCCAGGTGAAATTTGAATGAAATTGGCGGTCGGAAAAAAAATCTGCAGGGGGTAGAAGGATGGTCAGACCACAAAGTGGTATCTCTTTGGAAATACTTCTGGGAGGCTGGAAATCATTTCCATTATCTTCAGTGGCATTGATAACACCCAGGACATCCATCCCTGGCAAGCTGGCACCCCCTCCTGATGTTACTAGATCACCATCCCTGGGGTATGAGGAGGGGATCAGGTATGTCAATGAAACAAATATGGGGACCTTTGTAACACAATTCTGATGGTCTTGTAATGTCATACCCATGGGGTAGACATAATTCAGATAGCTAGATCAATCTCTGAAATTGTTTTGATGGAGTGAACATGGGGAGGGTGGGGTAACATATCTTACATGGATATTCTGACACCTAGAAATGCTGCAACTATTGTCATCATCCATTGTGACTTTCAGGCCCTCCAGGACAACCATTCCTGACAAGGTTTCATGCTTGCTAAACTTTACAGGATTAGCACCCCCAGGATAAGAGGAGGGGAATGACACATAGGGTCCTTTCTGGTGTGATCCAAATGGTCCTGCCATGTCATTCGAGTGGCACAGACATGGTATGGACAGCTGGATTGATCTGGAATTGTTTTGATGGAGCAAAGCTGAAGAGGGGGGTTCACATTTGGGCCAGGTATCATCCCAAGATGCCAAACATGTTGCTACCTGATCAGACTACACTAGGCAACACTGGGATTCAGTTCCACAGGAATGGGAACCACAATCTATATCAACAAAGGTCTGGTTCAGAGTCCAACTCTGAATGGCATCTTCCAAAGATGTTGGCTCTGGTTTTCCCTCTGAACCTCTCAGCCAAGTTGCATCCAACTGGATCCAAAGCTGACAGGTAAACAGAACAAAAAGTTTCCCAACCACTGGCCCCAGACTGGACAGTTGGGCCAACCACTTCCAGTCCTGCATGATCAACCAAGGCTGCAGTTGGATGGTCCTTGACAATTTGGCCCATGTCAGTCTGCTGCCAATGGGAAATTGTCTGCAAACACCAGCAAACATTGAGCCAGCACCATGGCCCCTGTCCAAATTGACTGTGACAGCCTGTCACTCATTTTGGAGCAGATGGAATGTCATTTGCAGCCTCTGGTAGGTCGATCGACTTTCATGTAATCCAAATAAATTACATTGGATATTCTATCAGTGTGCCCACCCGACCACCCCTGCTGAGACCATGCTGCACCACTTGAAATGGTGTTCATACCATGGAAACCTCTTCCCCTGCTCTCAGGTTGATAGGTACAGGTCCATACAATATGGGGAATGACAGACAACACAGATGAACACCAGCGAACATCAACCCCTTACCAAAGCCCCTATCCAGACCATGTCCAAATGCTGGGAGACCCTAATAATCTACTTCCTGGACCCTGCGCAGAGTCCGGCGCATTAGGGGCTGTCGCATGCATGCATCAATAGGGGATGCATGTGTCAATAGGGGCTGTCGCATGCATGTGTCAATAGGGGCTGTCGCATGCATGTGTCAATAGGGGCTGTCGCATGCATGTGTCAATAGGGGCTGTCACATGCATGCGTCAATTGGGGCTGTCGCATGCATGCGTCAATAGGGGCTGTTGCATGCATGCATCAATAGGGGCTATACAGCCCCTGGGGGAATTATAATTACAAACTCCTGACCATAATTTGGGGGAAATAATGCTGGGAGTCGATAGATATGTCCATTGGGATGTCCCAGGTGAAATTTGAATGAAATTGGTGGTCGGAAAAAAAATCTACAGGGGGTAGAAGGATGGTCAGACCACAAAGTGGTATCTCTTTGGAAATACTTCTGGGAGGCTGGAAATCATTTCCATTGTCTTCAGTGGCATTGATAACACCCAGGACATCCATCCCTGGCAAGCTGGCACCCCTCCTGATGTTACTGGATTGCCATCCCTGGGGTATGAGGAGGGGATCAGGTATGTTGATGAAACAAATATGGGGACCTTTGTAACACAATTCTGATGGTCTTGTAATGTCATCCCCATGGGGTAGACATAATTCAGATAGCTAGATCAATCTCTGAAATTGTTTTGATGGAGTGAACATGGGGAGGGCAGGGTAACATATCTTACATGGATATTCTGACACCTAGAAATGCTGCAACCATTGTCATCATCCATTGTGACTTTCAGGCCCTCCAGGACAACCATTCCTGACAAGGTTTCATGCTTGCTAAACTTTACAGGATTAGCACCCCCAGGATAAGAGGAGGGGAATGACACATAGGGTCCTTTCTGGTGTGATCCAAATGGTCCTGCCATGTCATTCGAGTGGCACAGACATGGTATGGACAGCTGGATTGATCTGGAATTGTTTTGATGGAGCAAAGCTGAAGAGGGGGGTTCACATTTGGGCCAGGTATCATCCCAAGATGCCAAACATGTTGCTACCTGATCAGACTACACTAGGCAACACTGGGATTCAGTTCCACAGGAATGGGAACCACAATCTATATCAACAAAGGTCTGGTTCAGAGTCCAACTCTGAATGGCATCTTCCAAAGATGTTGGCTCTGGTTTTCCCTCTGAACCTCTCAGCCAAGTTGCATCCAACTGGATCCAAAGCTGACAGGTAAACAGAACAAAAAGTTTCCCAACCACTGGCCCCAGACTGGACAGTTGGGCCAACCACTTCCAGTCCTGCATGATCAACCAAGGCTGCAGTTGGATGGTCCTTGACAATTTGGCCCATGTCAGTCTGCTGCTAATGGGAAATTGTTTGCAAACACCAGCAAACATTGAGCCAGCACCATGGCCTCTGTCCAAATTGACTGTGACAGCCTGTCACTCATTTTGGAGCAGATGGAACATCATTTGCAGCCTCTGGTAGGTCGATCGACTTTCATGTAATCCAAATAAATTACATTGGATATTCTATCAGTGTGCCCACCCGACCACCCCTGCTGAGACCATGCTGCACCACTTGAAATGGTGTTCATACCATGGAAACCTCTTCCTCTGCTCTCAGGTTGATAGGTACAGGTCCATACAATATGGGGAATGACAGACAACACAGATGAACACCAGCGAACATCAACCCCTTACCAAAGCCCCTATCCAGACCATGTCCAAATGCTGGGAGACCCTGGGACCTGGTTCAAGCACATTGATCATCATTCCCAGATTCCTGTATGTCTATATTACTGCATGTATTACAATGAAATAGAGAATCTACATCAGATAGTATACCAGTATGCCCACTGGACCACCCTGCCTCGGAGCATGCTGGCCCACTTGGAATGGTGTTCATCCATACAGGCCCACTTGCATGGGTCTTGTAGTACCATGTCCTGGTCCAGTCCACCATGACAAACACTGATGAACATGGGCAAACATTTGTGAACATCAGTCCAGCATGGATGGCCCTGAGTAAACATACTGGAGCACTTGTTTACTTGTTTGGAATGCATTAATCAGCTTTTCCAGACTCCCCTAGGTCAATTGCATGTCTGGTAATACAAATAAAATACATCAGATAACATATCAATGTTCCTGTCTGACCACTCTCCCTCATGGCATGCTGGACCATTTGAAGTGGTGTTTGTCCCTCCTAGATCAATTGCAATTGACCTTGCTAGGACATTTACAGGTCCATACAGCCAGACGAACACCAATGAACACCAATGAACATCACTCCAGAAGCAATGCCCCTGTCCACATTGACTGGGACACCCTGCGACTTGTGTGGAATGCATTAATCACTTTTCCCAGACTCTCCTAGGTCTATTGCATGTCTGGTAATACAACCAAAATACATCTTATAACATTCTGATGTTCCCATCTGACCACTCCCCCTTGGAGCATGCTGGGCTGCTTGACGTGGTGTTCATCCCCCCTAGCTCAATTGCAATTGACCTGTTCTGAACATGTCTAGGTCTGTACAGCAGGGCGAACACCAACACACACCTGAAGAACACTGTTCCAGAACCAAAGCCCCTGTCCACATTGACTAGGGACACCCTGTGACTTGTTTAGAGTGTGCTAACCATCTTTGCCTGACTCTCCTATGTCAATTGCATGTCTTGTAATACAACCTACATACATGATATAACATACCAATGATCCTGTCTGACCACTCCCCATCATGGCATGCTGGACCCTTGAAGTGGTGTTTGTCCCCCCTAGGACCACCAAAGTCTGACCTAATTTGGACATCCACAGGTCCATACAGCAGGACGAACACTGATGAACACTGACGAACACCAATGAACATTGATCCAGAACCGAAGCCCCTGTCCACATTGACAGGGACACCCGGAGACCTGTTTTGAGTGTACTAACCATCTTTGCCTGACTCACCTATGTCTATTGCATGTCTGCATGTCTGGTAATACAACTAAAATACATCTTAAGACATACCAATGTTCCCATCTGACCACTCCTCCTCAGAGCATGCCGGATCACTTGAAGTGGTGTTCGTCCCCCCTCAGACCACCTCAATCGACCTAATTTGGACATCCACAGGTCCATACAGCAGGACGAACCCCATTGAACACCAATGAACACCAACAAACATGAACAAACACCAATGAACATTGATCAAGCACCAAAGCCCCTGTCCACATTGACTGGGACACCCTGTGACTTGTTTAGAGTGCACTAACCATTATTCCCTGACTCTCCTATGTCAATTGCATATCTGGTAATACAACCTACATACATGATATAACATACCAATGATCCTGTCTGACCACTCCCCATCATGGCACACTGGACCCCTTGAAGTGGTGTTCATCCCCCCTAGGACCACTGCAATCGACCTAATTTGGACATCCACAGGTCCATACAGCAGCACGAACCCCATCAAACACCAACGAACAGCAACAAACACAAACAAACACCAATGAACATTGATCCAGAACTGAAGCCCCTGTCCACATTGACTTGGACACCCTGCAACTTGTGTAGAGTGCACTAACTATCTTTCCCCAACTCTGCTATGTCTATTGCATGTCTGGTAATACAACTAAAATACATCTTAAAACATACCAATGTTCCCATCTGACCACTCCTCCTCAGAGCATGCCGGATCACTTGAAGTGGTGTTCGTCCCCCCTCGGACCACCTCAATCGACCTAATTGGGTCATCCACAGGTCCATACAGCAGGATGAACCCCATCGAACACCAAAGAACAGCAACCCACACCAATGAACATTGATCCAGAACCGAAGCCCCTGTCCACATTGATTGGGACACCCTGCGACTTGTTTAGAGTGCACTAACTATCTTTCCCTGACTCTCCTATGTCTATTGCATGTCTGGTAATACAACTAAAATACATCTTAAAAACATACC